>NC_083586.1:42695283-42715283 GCF_027579695.1 Neoarius graeffei | reverse complement strand
TACCAAAAAGTTCTATTTTGGTTTCATCTGACCATATGACATTCTCCCAATCCTCTTCTGGATCATCCAAATGCTCTCTAGCAAACTTCAGACGGGCCTGGACATGTACTGGCTTAAGCAGGGGGACACGTCTGGCACTACAGGATTTGAGTCCCTGGCGGCGTAGTGTGTTACTGATGGTAGCCTTTGTTACTTTAGTCCCAGCTCTCTGCAGGTCATTCACTAGGTCCCCCCGTGTGGTTCTGGGATTTTTGCTCACTGTTCTTGTGATCATTTTGACCCCACAGGGTGAGATCTTGCATGGAGCCCCAGATCGAGGGAGATTATCAGTGGGTCTTGTATGTCTTCCATTTTCTAATAATTGCTCCCACAGTTGATTTCTTCACACCAAGCTGCTTACCTATTGCAGATTCAGTCTTCCCAGCCTGGTGCAGGTCTACAATTTTGTTTCTGGTGTCCTCTGACAGCTCTTTGGTCTTGGCCATAGTGGAGTTTGGAGTGTGACTGTTTGAGGTTGTGGACAGGTGTCTTTTATACTGATAACGAGTTCAAACAGGTGCCATTAATACAGGTAACGAGTGGAGGACAGAGGAGCCTCTTAAAGAAGTTGTTACAGGTCTGTGAGAGCCAGAAATCTTGCTTGTTTGTAGGTGACCAAATACTTATTTTACCGAGGAATTTACCAATTAATTCATTAAAAATCAGACAATGTGATTTCCTGGATTCTTTCCCCCCATTCTGTCTCTCATAGTTGAAGTGTACCTATGATGAAAATTACAGGCCTCTCTCATCTTTTTAAGTGGGAGAACTTGCACAATTGGTGGCTGACTAAATACTTTTTTGCCCCACTGTATATAAAAGCACTGATCTGATTATCACCTTCTTATCACTACATGGCACTCAGTCTCTTCTCAGATCCAGAATCTTTTCTTTGTATAAATATAGTTTTCTTCCATTTTTAAGTCAAGTTATCAATTCTGTATATATTTTTAGCGATTCATTTACATGAATGTGTCCTAGATCTTCCTCTTAATTTTGTCTAAGGATGTTTTTCAGGTTACTTTATGTGTACCCATAGGTAGATTTGGGTGGCATGGTGGTGTAGTGGTTAGCACTGTCGCCTCACAGCAAGAAGGTTCTGGGTTCGAGCCCAGTGGTCTTTCTGTGTCTGCATGGGTTTCCTCCAGGTCTCCGGTTTCCTCTACAGTCCAACGACATGCGGTTTGGTTAACTGGTTACTCTAAATCAGGGGTGTCAAACCTGATCCATAAAGGGCCGTGTGGCTGCAGGTTTTCATTCCAGCCATGCAGCAGCACCCTAATTTGGCTTATTCAATCAACTGACACACCCACCCTTTAATCAAGGGTGGGTGTGGCTGCAAGTATTTGACTGTGTGAAGATAGTTCAGTTGATTGAATGAGCCAAGTCAGGTGTGCTGCTGCATGGCTGGAATGAAAACCTGCACCCACAAGGCCCTTTATGGATCAGGTTTGACACCCCTGCTCTAAATTATCCATAGGTGTGAATGGTTGAGAGGAGAAAACCTCTATAATAATCCAGGAGAAGGCAACAGGAAACCACTACTGTAATTCTTCCCGAGAAAATTTGATGGCTGAAGCCGTCAGAGCGGACCTGCCATCAGGCAGAACACTAAAGAAGAAAGTAGATTTGGGGCTGGAATGCAGGATAGCGGCCTTAAATCATTTGGGTTTTTCTGGTCATGTGACATGAAATGTCGGGCGAGAGCTCAGACAGGCTCTCTTGCTAAGGCCGAATTAGAAATTCGAAATGGGTGAAGTACACGAATATAACGAGTTCTCCATTTTTTTTTCATTTTTACCTTTCAGTTTTGGGGGGTTTGGGGGGTTCTCCCCCAAAGTGAACACAACCATATTTTTTCATTTAACATTCAGTTTTGGGGGTGCTCCCTCAAAGTGAACACAACCATATATATATATATATATATATATATATATATATATATATATATATATATATAATTTTTTATTATTTAACTTTCAGTTTTTGGGGGTTTGGTGGTCCTCCCCCAAAGTCAACACAGCCATATTTTTTTTTTTTCATTTTTACCTTTCAATTTTGGGGGGTCCTCCCCCAAAGTGAACACAACCATATCTTTTTTTTTTTAATTTAACTTTCAGTTTTGAGGGGTTTGGTGGTTCCTCCCCCAAAGTGAACACACCATATTTTTTTAATTTACCTTTCAATTTTGGAGGGTTTGGGGGTCCTCCCCCAAAGTGAACAAGCCTTATGGAACCCCATTTTGTCCTGTACCTCTTTGTTTGAGCAAGGGGGCTGATGGGGACGGGTGGGCACACACACAAATTGGATTCATATATTTATCACATTCGCCTTCATAGAAACAGGTTGCCGCTGGTATCAAAGTATGAGTGGTCCAGACTGATGGAGGTAGCTCAACTTGAAGTAGTAGGAGGAGTGGGATCTTCCTTATATAGACCACTTTGCGGTCTTATTCTAAATGGCGACTGGAAAAACAAGATCTTACTTGGGTCCACTATTATGCAGTAGCTCCAGATTTGGTTTGCAGTTAAGAATAAAAGGCATCTATCGACACAGTTTCCACAGACCACAACAGATCAAATGAGAAAACATTTGAAAGGATAAAAGATGAGAACAAAGTGCTCTAGGACAGGGGTTTTCAAAGTGTGGGAGAGTCAGCCCCCCCTCAGAGAGCAAATAAACAACAGCGCCCCCTCACAATTTTTGTTGTTGCTATACTTAATGTTCCATTCGTATTTTAAAAAAAAAAAAAGGTTGTTGTACACATTTTTATTTTTTTCTTTTACACATTTTAAACATCTGTGCTTTTCTTTTTAAAACATCTTGTTTTACACATTTTAAACATCTCATAGCATCGTTAGCTAGCACCTCTTGGCAGACAACACACTGTGGCAGTGGAGCATCTTCAGATCCAGTCCATGAAAATCCAAACTTTAAATAATCGTGGTCATACTTCCTTCTTTTTTCAGTCCCCCCAGGATTCCGCGGGCCTTTTTTGTGATTGTTGCGGGCTAAAATGTCTGATGTTGCGGGGGGGTGTTCCAAAAAATTGCGATGAAAGTTGCGGTGTTTTTTAGGTTTTTGTTGCGATTACATTGCATGAGGAAGTGAAAGTTGCGAGAAATTGTTGCGATTTTCTCTTTTTGTGATTAAAATTGAGTGATATGTTAAATATTAAAGTTATTACTGAAAAACTATTGATTAAAAAAACAGACACTGAGAAATGGTCCTATAAACAACTTTACCAATATAAAAGATTACCGGGACTACAAAAATGCAGAAAAATAGGCTTTACTTATCCAAATGCTCCTGTTGGTTCAAAAGTTAAAGTGCAGAGAACCTCACAGCACAACATGAAGTTACCTTAAAATATAATATAAATGCCTCAGCTTTCATGTAAGAAAAAAAAACTATTAATACTAGTACTGTGTGCAGGCAGTCTCTCCTGAAGACTAAATTAAACAATAATTATAAACTAATAAAATAAATGGCTCAGGATTCATAGAAGAAAAAAAGACAATTTGAACAGAATCTCACAGTATGATGCTGAAGCTGCCTAAACAATGGAAAATAAAATACCATTTTGGCAAAAACGTTGGCATCCATTAATTTCTTGTATTAAGTTAAAAAAAAATAATGTAAAGTGCACACAGTGCTTCACTGTAAACATAACACACTTTCAGTAACAGAATTTAAGCCTATATAAACACTGACTCGCACATACAGTGTTGCCAGATACTGCTGATGTTTTCCAGTCCAAAATATGTTCAAAATGCACTTAAAACCACCCAATCTGGCAACACTGCGCGCATGCTGCTTTTCTTAAGGCGGAAGGTAGTTTGTCGACGTCACCTCAAGACGACGCCAATGATTAGTCAGATTTGCGGGAAGGTTGCGGTGATTGGATATAATTGCAACACCGCCCTGAATTCGCGGGGATTGGTTGAATCGCAACATCGCGAAATCCTGGAGGCTCTGGTTTTTTGCTTGGCCCAGACTCTGTCTCCTCACTCACTGTAGCTTTAGGTACTAAAAATCGATCCATTTTGTCTCTGGTAAAGACTAGCTGAAGTTCGCTAAATGTCCGCAATAGTAACTTATTCTGGCTTATGTTTCCTCACGTTGCGCCCCCCCGAAGAACTCTGGCGCCCCCCAGGAGAGGCGCACCCCACAGTTTGAAAAGCCCTGCTCTAGTGCGAATCAAAAATGATAAATACCTGACAAATATAAATAAAAACACTAAAATACACGACCAAACCCTAAAATGAGAATAATCGAAAAACTGAATAAAAAATGTGTGTGTGTGTGTGTGTGTGTGTGTGTGTAATATATGTAAGTACATGCTCCAATTTTTTTTCTCCAGCTTGTTTACCAGTGTGATGGCAGCTGGAACAAAGCTGTTTTTTTGTTGTTTTTTTAAAATAGTGCTTTGTTTTACACCTTGGGACTAAAAACCTCCATCCAGAGCGGAGAAGCTGAAACTAATTGTGCAAAGGGTGCAGGCTGTACCTGTCCTGTACACTGACAGAAACAGGGGTACAGTAGGAGTTCATTTCTGTCCCCCAAGGTACAGTCTACACTAATGTACCCCCAAGGGCTCATTATTAGACCTCAAGGTAACTATGTGTACCTTTTTAGGGTCAAAAAGGTACATATATGTTTCCAAGCAGTATATAAAGGGGACAAATACCTTTGAAAGTACTGCCCCAGTGACAATCTGTTGTACCGCTAAAGGTACAATAATACACTTTTATTATCTGAGAGTGTGTACAGGGACGTGGGTTCAGCCGGGACTCACAGATCAGCTTACTTGACCATTTCACAAATTGAGTTAAGAGAGTTCTTCTTCTTTACAGAGAGACTTCCAAACCATGACACCAAAAAAAAAATTTGATTCAACATGCCTGACAAGGTGGCACGGTGGTGTAGTGGTTAGCGCTGTCGCCTCACAGCAAGAAGGTCCGGGTTCGAGCCCCGTGGCCGGTGAGGGCCTTTCTGTGCGGAATTTGCATGTTCTCCCCGTGTCCGCGTGGGTTTCCTCCGGGTGCTCCGGTTTCCCCCACAGTCCAAAGACATGCAGGTTAGGTTAACTGGTGACTCTAAATTGACCGTAGGTGTGAATGTGAGTGTGAATGGTTGTTTGTCTAAGTGTCAGCCCTGTGATGACCTGGCGACTTGTCCAGGGTGTACCCCGCCTTTCGCCCGTAGTCAGCTGGGATAGGCTCCAGCTTGCCTGCGACCCTGTAGAACAGGATAAAGCGGCTACAGATAATGAGATGAGATGAGACATGCCTGATAAAATAACGTCATCATGGTTTTATCTCCTTGGAAGAAGATCAGTTTCCCCAGACAGTGTAGTCACTTGTGTTCCTTTTTACACACAGTTTCACAATTTTCTTCAAGGTTCAGTTTTGAATCAATAATTGTCCCGGGATATTTGGAAGATTCCACACGTTTTTTTAAAATTAGTTTTTATATTTGGTGTTTATTAAAGGATGACAATCGGGGGGGGGATGTAAAATGATACCGCAAGATTGTTTGGTAAAACCCAAGATGCATTTCAGTACTTACACAGAAGAAAAATTTTACAAAAACTTAATTTAACTGTTATACATGGTGGGGTGTACCATCCATCCATAGTAGCTTATCCTGTGCAGGGTCGCAGGCAAGCTGGAGCCTATCCCAGCTGACTACGGGCGAAAGGCGGGGTACACCCTGGACAAGTCGCCAGGTCATCACAGGGCTGACACATAGACACAGACAACCATTCACACTCACATTCACACCTACGGTCAATTTAGAGTCACCAGTTAACCTAACCTGCATGTCTTTGGACTGTGGGGGAAACCGGAGCACCCGGAGGAAACCCACGCGAACACGGGGAGAACATGCAAACTCCGCACAGAAAGGCCCTCGTTGACCACTGGGCTCGAACCCAGAACCTTCTTGCTGTGAGGTGACAGCGCTAACCACTACACCACCGTGGAGACTTTAATAATTGTTAAAGGGATCCTCCAGCAGATTTATTCTCAAACTTACTTTAAGTAAAAGCAGTCGCAGATTTCAAAAATCAAACTTTCATTTTCAGAGACCAAATAGTGTTTGAGAAAAATGAATTTACTTTAAAATGCCAGATGTGCTTGCTGCCAGGGACGTGCACAGGATTACAGAGGGGCAGGGGCTCAAAGTCAGAAAAAGGGCAGCAAGTGCATGATTTTTTTTTTTTTCCCGGTCCTTTCCAAAATATGGAAATGTAGAATTAAAATTAACGTACTAATAGGAAGGTAAGTACTTAGCTATGTGTCCTGTGTTGGTGAAAGTGATATGCAATTGCCATTTCTTTTGTGTCAGCAAAATTGTCACTCACATTATCATCGGCTCGGAAGACATGCAAAGCAATAAAACACTGGTGCATTATTAGGCTTTTTTATTGTTAAAGATTTAACATTGAACAGTGAAACCTGAACTTTGAACAAATAAGTAAATAGCCTAATGGACAAAATGATAAAAATCAGTCCTTCCTGTCATAGGTAGAAGCCGAACATTCCAGGGGCCTTAAAGCAGTAAGCTTCTGGGGGCCATGTCCCTGTAGATATTAATGACCTCATTGTGATTTATGGCTATGTCTTTTTCAATCGAGAAGAGAAGGAGATCAGAGAGCCTCTCTTCTTTGCATAGGCTTCTGAGGACATTTTTCACAAGCTTTTGTTTTTTCCTGAAACATAACCTACATTTGATTTGAGCACGTTGTGGAAGAGGTCGACGACTAGTTATATATACAAGAGGAGAATGTAAGCTTCCCGACGATATACCGTATGATACTCGCATGTACACCGAAGCGTGGCCGAGGCAATCGATTGTGAACAGTAACAGGTCAGGTCACGTCAGTTAACAAGCAGATTATTAAACTACAGAGACTTAAATTACTCGCACAAATGTCAGTAGCCCTACAAACGCCCAAATGTCATGTACATACAGTTTGAAAGGGCTAACTGTTAGACCATAACTCGCATGTTCAAGCTGCCTCACTGTCGCGTCTCCTCTGTTATCATTGTGGCAGCGCACGCAGCGGCTTCTTCCCTCTCACTCCCGTCCGCGCGCCCCCTCTCTCTCTCTCTCTCTCTGGCCACGCGCCCCCTCTCTCTGGCCGCACTCGAGCGGAGCAGCAATGGACAGAGAAGCAGCAGCTCAACGCACACAACCACCCCAGATTACAAGAAAATTGGTAGATTGCCGTGGAGTTTTTGTACCACCGTTGTTTTAAACTTCTAACAGGACTGTATTATTTATTATTGGGATTATTATTATTTTAAAAGGGCAACATTTAATTCGAGGCAAAAAGGGCAGGGGCTCAAAATCAAATCAAATCAAGTTTATTTGTATAGCGCTTTTAACAATAAACATTGTCGCAAAGCAGCTTTACAGAATTTGAACGACTTAAAACATGAGCTAATTTTATCCCTAATCTGTCCCCAATGAGCAAGCCTGTGGCGACGGGGGCAAGGAAAAACTCCCTCAGACGACATGAGGAAGAAACCTCGAGATGAACCAGACTCAAAAGGGAACCCATCCTCATTTGGGCAACAACAGACAGCCTGACTATAATATTAACAGTTTTAACAGGTATAGCCCTCAACTGTCCTCATGGGGCCGTCCTTCACAGGAGCGGTGCGATAAAACTCTGACCAGACACAGGGCACCAGGATGGATCAAGCACCCCTAAGGCCCTATGTGTGCACGTGCCTGCTTCCTGCGGTGGTGACGTATGCAATGACATCAGGTAGCGGTCGCTTGGAGCAACTCAGCTGTTTATATTCTGATCACGTCATAATTTGGCTAGTTTTACAGGTGTTTTAGCGAATTTATCAGTTTTTAAATAATGCCTCATTGTGTAGCATATAAACGCCACAGTGATGCTAAAAAGAAAGCACAAGCTGGAACTAGACTGCGTTTCCACAGAGAAAATGCAAAGTGTGCTTGCTCAGCTGGAGCAGAGTGTCACCGACAGAAACCGGATCAGAAACGAGATCTCGCGCTGCAAAATCTTTTGCTATTTGGTCTCTGAAAATGAAAGTTTGATTTTTGAGATCTGCGACTACTTTTACTTAAAATAAGTTTGAGGATAAATCTGCTGAAGGATCCCTTTAAGCATCTCATAATATCCACAATTGTCTTTTTTTAACGAAGAAATGTTCTTAATCCGTTTATTGTTAGTTTTAGCGAAGTTTAGAAATTCTGTGCACACCAGAAGCAACATACATAATTGCATGATCTGTCTGAAAACAAACCTGCAGTGATGATTCCCATCCTCAAACGAGTCCACAGTCCACCCTACTTGACTCAGTTTTTTGGGCCAAGTGTAAAAATGTCCTCAGGAGAACATCCACGAGTTTGAACGGAAACTAGTTTGCTAGTAACGTGGCTGAAAGCAGGCATATGGCTGAATTGTGTTTGACCCTGGAGGAAGTTTTTGTTCTGTCCTTAGGCTGCTTTTGTGTCCGTGTGACAGGTGGCTGAAACTGGGTTATATGCCTTCAGTGTTTTTTCTCAGATATAATGAAGGATGTGGTGGAGAAGCTATCAACAGGGATTTTAAGGTAAGATTAAAGTCAGTATGGTATGTGACTATAAGCCTGAGAGGTGCTAATAAATTAAATTAATTGCATGGTAGTACATCTTGAGAATATTTAAAGGAGAACTGAAGTCATTTTTAAACTTGCTTTATTTCTTAATTAACGTGCTATTCAATTACGTTTTCGGTTTTAGTAACCTTATACCGTGACTCATATTGGCAACTAATTGCAATTAAATATTATACTTATCGGCCTATTCGGTTTTTAGCCGTGTTGAATTTAGTTCGTTCGGTCCACGGCAGGCGTCGCTTATCTGCGCGATCTTCACGAGACTTGTGCAAGACTTCGAAACGTCAAGTGTCAGCCAGGTGTCAGTGCCGCCATTTTGAAAACTGTTTTCCAGATGAAATATTGCACAAAAACGAATTTAAGGCCCAATCCCAATTCTAATTTCTACCCCTCCCCCTTCCCCTCCCCTCCCCCTTCCCCTTGGCCCTTCCCCTTGAAACTGAGCTACAAGGGATAGGGCTTGAAATTCAACCCCTACGTATTGGGATAGCCCTTCAACGATCGCATACGTCATCGCGTACCTCCGTCAGCGTTTACGTTAGCAAAACGCGACCAAATGCGTCATTGGCTGCGACCAGCCGCTACAGTCAGAGCCAGAGGCAGAACCAGAAATCTCTGCTGGCAGGGTGGGATTTGTTAACTAACACCACTGAATGGGATATCTTTGGCGCTTCGTGCACCACATCCGACAGAATGAGGTGTCAGAACACTCATGTAAACAATAAAAGCGAGAATAACAGAACAAAACGTACGCAGTCAAGCAACCGAAAACAATACTCACTCCCAAAGCTTTTTAGCAGCAGCTTGGATTTCAGAAATCGCTGCTCATTCTCAGCTCGAAAGCGAATCAAGCGGCGTGTTTCCTCTGGATAACAACTTAAAACACGTAAATAATGGAGAAAATACATTTATGACAATCTTTCGCCGCGGGAACCACCATCTTTCTGAAATCCGCATGGCATTGTGGGAAATCACTCAAACCCCTTCGTTCGGAGTCAGCTCCAGGAAAATCTCCGTTTGGAGGGGTACAGAAGCCCTACCCCTTCCCCTACCCCTCTGCGTTAACTGGGATTGGGATACCCCTACCCCTTCACGTGAACGCGCAAAATGGAGGGAAAGGGCCAAGGGGTAGGTCCAAGGGGTGAAATGGGATTCGGCCTAAATGACCATTACTGCCGACTTTTTTCAAACTTTCCTGATTGCTATCAAAACAAACAAAACTTCCGGCTTGATTACGTCAGCATTCGAAAGAGGGCGTGCGCATCTTTGGACAACGTTGGCAGATGTCGGTCACTTTGATTTCCGCTGTACGTTTTACTTCCGTCCTACGATGTCTCGCACAGGTCTCAATGAATCTCGTTTACGGCCATTGCTTTGACATATGGACTGATGTATTACAGAGCGTATTTCAAACACTCAACTTGCTATAGCAGCGACAAAATAGCGATCAGAAATGCATTCCGATATTTAATAAAATGAGAAATTGAATTTTGATAATAAAAAAAATTTGCCTTCAGTTCTCCTTTAAGTATTATCTGTAGTTCTAACGCTGAGTAACTTCAGCAGGAAGTTGCAGATGAGAACTTTTTCTGCTGTGAATGATGAAATATTTATGTCGACGTTCCATAAAAATATCATGAGATTTTTTTTTTCTTTTAATGTAGCATGATTGTTTTGTGACCATTGTGTTAGCAAACCTGAATACGGTATTGTGTATTGAAAAAGTTGGGGGTTTTTTTGCATCTCAGCCACCATTTAATGATGTATATACAGTACCAGTCAAAAGTTTGGACACACCTTCTAATTCAATGTTTGTTCTTTATTTTTATTCATCAAAAGTCACTTTGTCTTAAAGTAATGAGGATAGATGTCGTTAGTTGAGTGGTTCTTGACATAACATGGATTACTACAGTTATGGTTTACTGGGTATCTGGTCATTTACAGTAGTGCTTGAAGGTTTGTGAACCCTTTAGAATTTTCTACATTTCTGCATAAATATGACCTAAAACATCATCAGATTTTCACACAAGTCCTAAAAGCAGATAAAGAGAACCCAGTTAAACAAATGAGACAAAATATTATACTTGGTCATTTATTTATTGAGGAAAATGATCTGATATTACATATCTGTGAGTGGCAAAAGTATGTGAACCTCTAGGATTAGCAGTTAATTTGAAGGTGAAGTTAGAGTCAGGTGTTTTCAATCAATGGGACGACAGTCAGGTGTGAGTGGGCACCCTGTTTTATTTAAAGAACAGGGATCTATCAAAGTCTGATCTTCACAACACATGTTTGTGGAAGTGTATCATGGCACGAACAAAGGAGATTTCTGAGGACCTCAGAAAAAGCCTTGTTGATGCTCATCAGGCTGGAAAAGGTTACAAAACCATCTCTAAAGAGTTTGGACTCCACCAATCCACAGTCAGTCAGATTGTGTACAAATGGAGGAAATTCAAGACCATTGTTGCCCTCCCCAGGAGTGGTCGACCAACAAAGATCACTCCAAGAGCAAGGCGTGTAATAGTCGGCGAGGTCACAAAGGACCCCAGGGTAACTTCTAAGCAACTGAAGGCCTCTCTCACATTGGCTAGTGTTCATGAGTCCACCGTGAGGAGAACACTGAACAACAATGGTGTGCATGGCAGGGTTGCAAGGAGAAAGTCACTGCTCTCCAAAAAGAACATTGCTGCTCGTCTGCAGTTTGCTAAAAATCATGTGGACAAGCCAGAAGACGATTGGAAAAATGTTTTGTGGATGGATGAAACCAAAAGAGAACTTTTTAGTTTAAATGAGAAGCGTTATGTTTGGAGAAAGGAAAACACTGCATTCCAGCATAAGCACCTTATCCCATCTGTGAAACGTGGTGGTGGTAGTATCATGGTTTGGGCCTGTTTTGCTGCATCTGGACCAGGACGGCTTGCCATCATTGATGGAACAATGGATTCTGAATTATACCAGCGAATTCTAAAGGAAAATGTCAGGACATCTGTCCATGAACTGAATCTCAACAGAAGGTGGGTCATGCAGCAAGACAACGACCCTAAGCACACAAGTCGTTCTACCAAAGAATGGTTAAAGAAGAATAAAGTTAATGTTTTGGAATGGCCAAGTCAAAGTCCTGACCTTAATCCAATCGAAATGTTGTGGAAGGACCTGAAGCGAGCAGTTCATGTGAGGAAACCCACCAACATCCCAGAGTTGAAGCTGTTCTGTATGGAGGAATGGGCTAAAATTCCTCCAAGCCGGTGTGCAGGACTGATCAACAGTTATCGTAAACGTTTAGTTGCAGTTATTGCTGCACAAGGGGGTCACACCAGATACTGAAAGCAAAGGTTCACATACTTTTGCCACTCACAGATATGTAATATTGGATCATTTTCCTCAATAAATAAATGACCAAGTATAATATTTTTGTCTCATTTGTTTAACTGGGTTCTCTTTATCTACTTTTAGGACTTGTGTGAAAATCTGATGAAGTTTTAGGTCATATTTATGCAGAAATATAGAAAATTCTAAAGAGTTCACAAACTTTCAAGGACCATTGTAGCACAAAAGTCTTTTCAGCACACATCTAAAATCTTTAAGCACAAATCTACAGTCCTTTCACACACGGTCACAATAAAATGAACCATAATTTGCAAATAAATTCTTTAAAAATCAGACAATGTGATTTTCTGGATTTTTTTTCTCATTCTGTCTCTCATAGTTGAGGTATACCTATGATGAAAATTACAGGCCTCTCTCATCTTTTTAAGTGGGAGAACTTGCACAACTGGTGACTGACTAAATACTTTTTTGCCCCACTGTAGATCTGTTTTTGTATGTATTTGACTAATAAAGCCACAAAGTGAAGCTGTGATGACGAGTCGAAAGGTCAAGCTCGTTCAAGAAAACAAGCTAACAAGAATCCAAAATCCATCAAACATCTTGAAACATGATCAGTAGGTATTTATTATAAAGATGAAATGTTCTTAGAACTTGTGCAAAGACTTAAAGAGCATATCACGGGTAAATTCAGGAGCAAGGTCAATGTAATTCTCCTATTTTATATTAAACTTTGGTCAAATATCTGTCACATTTTTGTGCAATTTTTTTTACCTTGCGCAATACCAATAAAATTCAGTTGAAATCCAGCTTTTTGAGGCGAATTGGTCCGCCTCTGAAAAAACTTGGCATTTAGATTTCCCGGCAAACATTGATTTTCGTGACGTCACGTGCGGGACGCCTCCCTCTGAATCCTACGTCAGCGCTGGTTTGTTTATGAGAAAGCGACCTGGTGGTTTTCTGCAAATTTCTTCAATGTTATCACGTAATTATTAAAATGGTTAACAGATGTTTTGTAGGAGGGTGTAGCAACACCAGTCATGATGGGATTAGTACTCATCGTTTTCCCAAAGACCGGACAATGAGAGAGAGAAATGGGAGCGCTTCAAAGCCGAGGACCAAAGCAGAGCCGAGAAAAAGACCAAGAAAATCAGCAATTCACAAGCTGACTGTTGCCAGGGTAAGAAATAAGAGAGACTATATTCTAAATTAGGTGTTCCTGTGTTTGTGTGGTACACGGATAATGTTATTTATTGATACACACAAAAGTAAATAACACGAAAGCGCTGGGCGATAATACGCTTCACATGTATCAAGGGATATGTGTGTCAGGGCTTGAGATCTTGGGACCTGTCAAACACATTAAATGTATATACAACCCTGCTTAGCTGATTCCATGTGTGTAGCTCTTCTAAATGAAGAAACATATAAATACATAATAGTAATTAGAAAAAATATGATTTATGTAACAATATATAGATGAGCATTGATACATGAATCCATGGGTTGAGAAGCTCAGGCGACAACTCCATATTTCAAAGCAAAATTGCTAGCTGCTAAACTTGGTCTACACAGACTGTGCACTGAATCCATGCAAGCTCTCTCAGCCTGCTGGCGGATCCGCACGTGACGTCACGAATCTGGCTCCAGACTCCCTTGGGATTTTTCCAGACGCGTTTTGTTATTTTAGTTTTTTCTGCTGTAGACAGATGGCCTTGTGCAAAATCACCCTTCTGGATGAGTGTGTAAAGGGACATACAACCCCGATTCCAAAAAAGTTGGGACAAAGTACAAATTGTAAATAAAAACGGAATGCAATAATTTCCAAATCTCAAAAACTGATATTGTATTCACAATAGAACATAGACAACATATCAAATGTCGAAAGTGAGACATTTTGAAATTGCATGCCAAATATTGGCTCATTTGAAATTTCATGACAGCAACACATCTCAAAAAAGTTGGGACGGGGCAATAAGAGGCTGGAAAAGTTAAAGGGACAAAAAAGGAACAGCTGGAGGACCAAATTGCAACTCATTAGGTCAACTGGCAATAGGTCATTAACATGACTGGCATAAAAAGAGCATCTTGGAGTGGCAGCGGCTCTCAGAAGTAAAGATGGGAAGAGGATCACCAATCCCCCTAATTCTGCGCCGAGAAATAGTGGAGCGATATCAGAAAGGAGTTCGACAGTGTAAAATTGCAAAGAGTTTGAACATATCATCATCTACAGTGCATAATATCATCAAAAGATTCAGAGAATCTGGAAGAATCTCTGTGCGTAAGGGTCAAGGCCGGAAAACCATACTGGGTGCCCGTGACCTTCGGGCCCTTAGACGGCACTGCATCACATACAGGCATGCTTCTGTATTGGAAATCACAAAATGGGCTCAGGAATATTTCCAGAGAACATTATCTGTGAACACAGGGGCGGCACGGTGGTGTAGTGGTTAGCGCTGTCGCCTCACAGCAAGAAGGTCCGCGTTCGAGCCCCGTAGCCGGCGAGGGCCTTTCTGTGCGGAGTTTGCATGTTCTCCCTGTGTCCATGTGGGTTTCCTCCGGGTGCTCCGGTTTCCCCCACAGTCCAAAGACATGCAGGTTAGGTTAACTGGTGACTCTAAATTGACCGTAGGTGTGAGTGTGAATGGTTGTCTGTGTCTATGTGTCGGCCCTGTGATGACCTGGCAACTTGTCCAGGGTGTACCCCGCCTTTCGCCCGTAGTCAGCTGGGATAGGCTCCAGCTTGCCTGCGACCCTGTAGAACAGGATAAAGCAGCTAGAGATAATGAGATGAGATTCTGTGAACACAATTCACCGTGCCATCCGCCGTTGCCAGCTAAAACTCTATAGTTCAAAGAAGAAGCCGTATCTAAACACGATCCAGAAGCGCAGACGTCTTCTCTGGGCCAAGGCTCATTTAAAATGGACTGTGGCAAAGTGGAAAACTGTTCTGTGGTCAGGTGAATCAAAATTTGAAGTTCTTTCTGGAAATCAGGGACGCTGTGTCATTTGGACTAAAGAGGAGAAGGACGACCCAAGTTGTTATCAGCGCTCAGTTCAGAAGCCTGCATCTCTGATGGTACGGGGTTGCATTAGCGCGTGTGACATGGGCAGCTTACACATCTGGAAAGACACCATCAATGCTGAAAGGTATATCCAGGTTCTAGAGCAACATATGCTCCCATCCAGACGACATCTCTTTCAGGGAAGACCTTGCATTTTCCAACATGACAATGCCAAACCACATACTGCATCAATTACAGCATCATGGCTGCGTAGAAGAAGGGTCCGGGTACTGAACTGGCCAGCCTGCAGTCCAGATCTTTCACCCATAGAAAACATTTGGCGCATCATGAAACGGAAGATACGACAAAAAAGACCTAAGACAGTTGAGCAACTAGAATCCTACATTAGACAAGAATGGGTTAACATTCCTATCCCTAAACTTGAGCAACTTGTCTCCTCAGTCCCCAGACGTTTACAGACTGTTGTAAAGAGAAAAGGGGATGTCTCACAGTGGTAAACATGGCCTTGTCCCAACTTTTTTGAGATGTGTTGTTGTCATGAAATTTAAAATCACCTAATTTTTCTCTTTAAATGATGCATTTTCTCAGTTTAAACATTTGATGTCTTCTATTCTGAATAAAATATGAAATTTTGAAACTTCCACATCATTGCATTCCGTTTTTATTTACAATTTGTACTTTGTCCCAACTTTTTTGGAATCGGGGTTGTACTTTCATATAAAAAAAAAAAAATATATACGAAATTGGTCCAGAATATGCACTTTAAGATTTGTGCTAAATGACCGTAAACCATTTACTGTGTTTTTATTCTTAATTTGTATGAGCAGCACTGATGCAAATTATTACTCATTATTATTATTATTATTATTATTATTATCCTAATGTTTTTAGGACGCTATTTCTCCCTCAGTTTTTAACCAATCATCACCAAACTTCACATGAAGAATACCTCTGGGTTGCTATTAGGGCTGCAACGATTCACCACGGTGCACCGAAAATCGAGTTCATACCTGCCGTACTGATTATCAATCCATGTAGCTGTATTTTCGGTTTGATTCGGCGACATTTTTTTATTTCAATTTTTACTGATTTATAAACGTACTTTTACCGCGTAACCATGACACTTCCATTGTTAAATCGATGTGAGAAAGCGATCGGCCGGAATAGAGCACAGCTTTGCTTCTAAATAAAACGTGCAATTTGATTGGTTTGGGTCCTTGCTCTTGTCCAATCAGAGTAGCCAACACGACATGGCTGGGCACCAAAATGGTGGAAGCCAAGCTTAAAGATCCTTCGTCTCATCTTAAATTGAAAGTTTGGGTTTCGAGAAGACACGAAGGACAGTGCAATGTGCCACACATGTTATGTTGATGTGAAGTATAAGGGAGGGTCAACTAGTCAAGTCAGGTTTATTTGTATAGCGCTTTTAACAACAGACATTGTCGCAAAGCAGCTGTACGGAATTTGAACGACTTAAGACATGAGCTAATTTTGTCCCTAATCTATCCCCAATGAGCAAGCCTGTGGCGACGGTGGCAAGGAAAAACTCCCTCAGACGACATGAGGAAGAAACCTCGAGACGAACCAGACTCAAAAGGGAACTCATCCTCATTTGGGCGACAACAGACAAGATGACTATAAACATGAACAGTTTTAACATGAAGTCAGCTTTGTTGATGTTATAACTCTTCATTGATGGAAACTTGAGTACAAAACTGTTCATGACAACTGCAGTCCTAAAGTTAGCAAGTCAGCTGTAGTCCTCAGCCATAAAAGCATTACTGTAAGAGTCCAGAGCGTCCTCCAGGTGCGACTTTCAACTGTCCACATGGGGCCGTCCTCCACAGGAGCGATGCGATGAGACTCCAACCAGACACAGGGCACCAGGATGGATCAGGCAGGTCCGAGGAGCAGAATCAAATCAAATCAAGTTTATTTGTACAGCGCTTTTAACAATAAACATTGTCGCAAAGCAGCTTTACAGAATTTGAACGACTTAAAACATGAGCTAATTTTATCCCTAATCTATCCCCAATGAGCAAGCCTGTGGCGACGGCGGCAAGGAAAAACTCCCTCAGACGACATGAGGAAGAAACCTCGAGAGGAACCAGACTCAAAAGGGAACCCATCCTCATTTGGGCAACAACAGATCCTCAACATCCTCTTTGTTGAGATCCTCAACAGGATCCTCAAAGACTCTCACAAAGAACTTTACAGATCCTTTAAGAGCCTTGAAAAAGTTTCACCAGGGTATGTTTGTTTTCAATCATAGGAGTGATGTTGCTACTCACTTGGTTATGATAATTTAGTTAGGTTTAGTTTTAGCAGAAGAGGTCAGCATCTCGATCCCAGGACCAACATGTAACTCAGAAGGACTACAAACCTCGCAAATCATTTAAAGTGCTGATGACACGTTTTTGACATCTTTGGCGATGTTTTATAACATAAAAAGTAATTTCTGATGATCCATATATTAATTCATGAAGGCGCCTATTTTACAAGTTATGATAAAAAACGCGGCTATTTGGGCAAATTTGACGGGGCTGCAGCACCCAGGAGACGAAAGAGGAGGAGCTATATGACGTCAGCAAAAGAACCTTCCTCCTAACTTACCAGTTTGTTGTTGATGCGACAGGTGTTCAGTTTATCATTATGAGTATTATTAAATATATATTAGTTATTATGCCTTCGCGTTGTGTTGCCGGCTTTTGCTCCAAAACCCACAAGCATGGGGTAAGTTTGTAAAGAGACCCAATTTATACCAGTGGCTATAAATGCCACCACAGGTTCTATGGGCAACTAGTGACACGGAAATCAGGGAAACAGGAGAATAAAAGTTAAGAAAATATATTTTATTTTTACAAAGTCATCAATAAAAACATAATTAGAGCCAGATAAAAAAAAAATACATAAACAGGCAAACCAGACAGCAGATGCAAAGTGCTACGTGCTTAATTAAATAAATCACAGTCTGTGAGCAGAAGGTAATCGGATGAGTATACAAGTACTCAGCAAAATACTACGACCACACAAAAACACTGCAATTTATGGACTGAGACACCCTCATCTGCCAATTAATATAAAACGGCTTCAGGTGCACCTGTGACAGCCAGCGCGGCTGAACCCCGCCCCCAGCGCTCCGCGCACCAGCCTACAAGTTTATTCAAGTTTCCCAGAGATCCCGAGGTGCATGCGAAGTGGGTGAAGCAAGTCAGGCGCACTCACCAACATCCGTCCTGTGCTCTGAACACTTCGATTTGGATTGTTTTGGCACCCTTCCCAGCTTAAAAGAATCTCTTGGGTGTTCAGTTCAGCACAAACGTGTTACTACCATCAGCAGTGCTTACAGTCAGTGTTGCCAGATTGGGGCGGTTTCAAGTGCATTTTGGTGGGTTTTGAACAGTATCTGGCAACACTGCCTACAGTATTCCGGCGACTCCTCCAAAGACGGTCCTCCTGTCAGAACATGTGTTGTGAAATGACATAGGATAAAGGTACGTAGAGCTATAGATTCTACATGATAATCATAAATGTAATCATAAAGTCGGCGTGATATCAGTCATGTATTTGCTTGTGAAAGCTTGCGGCTTTCATGTAACTGCCGCCTAGCAACGAGAGGCAAAGGGTAAAGAGGGTAGGCTATCATAGATTCTATTCGGAAGAGATCAACACAATTCTAGACTCCCAGAAGAGGAAGAGCTAGCACTAGAGAGTTCACCGGCGTTTTCATGCGCCATTTCCATTGAGTAGAACCAGAGTAGAGCAGCCAGTGAACCGCAGCGTGTTCTTCCGCTGACGTCACAGCATGGCCGCGAGCCACGGACCCAGTTTTCTTGCGCTGTGCAATTAAAAGTTGGATATTCGCGTAACAACAGCTTCTTTTCACGTAATTATAACAGAAATCTAACATGTTTGCCATGTTGTATAGTTTATTTAAGAAATTGCATAGAGTCATGTTCGTGTCATCAGCACTTTAAAGCGAAACACAACGTGGATGTAAACGAAGTAAGTGCCGGCAAATTGAAAACTGAAAGTGTTACGAAAGTAGAAAACCAGGTACGCGGGGACGGTTAAAACTGAATAATGATGTCAACAGACCAAAACTGAATGTGCATAAATATCCCTAATGATTTACTTTACCTGTTATCGGTTAGAGTTTAGAGCTCAAGTTACAAAACAGTTTTACATGTTGCTGAGTTCCTACTGTTACTTGTCCGAGTGTACTGACGGTACTGATTTGAACTGCTCTGAATCTACATAAATATTAAATAACTCTCTTTGAAGAGGAAGGTGTTTGTAAGTGAGAGGGACTGATGCTCACTGCTCTGTGCTCAGGAATTCATCAATTCAAGTTGCCAAAATATCCTTATTTTAACTTATTTTATATATCTACCTCGCCCGGGACGGAGTCCACCAGGGGGCGAGGTATTGTTTTCAGTGGGGTTTCTTTGTTTGTTTTTTTGTTAGCAACATTACGGGAAAACGGCTGGACCAATCTTCATGAAACTTTCAGGATAGATGGGCATTGGTCTCAAATAGAACCTCCAACATTTTGAGGGTCACCAAAAAGGTCAAAATCTTTTTTTTTTTTTGCGATACCTTCCTTCATATTCATCATATTTACTTCAAACCAATTCCAAAATGTTCATCTTTCAATTCTGCTTCCATTGATATGCTACATGATGGGGTCTCTCTCATAGTTTTCTGAGTGGTTGGGGGTCAAATGTCAGGGGGTGTCAAGGTCATTGGTAAAATTTGCATATTTTCCATTAGAACTCGAAAAATGGTCAGAGATGGAGAGATGTTTATTATTATCAACATATAGGATGTCATATTTTATATCTAACATGAGTTTCATTGTGACTGAAGTACAAAAAAGTTGAAGAGAAAAAGGTCAACAATGTTGTACTGGGGCGGCACGGTGGTGTAATGGTTAGCGCTGTCGCCTCACAGCAAGAAGGTCCAGGTT
>NC_083586.1:42442783-42690283 GCF_027579695.1 Neoarius graeffei | reverse complement strand
CCCTGTGGCCGGCGAGGGCCTTTCTGTGTGGAGTTTGCATGTTCTCCCCATGTCTGCGTGGGTTTCCTCCGGGTGCTCCGGTTTCCCCCACAGTCCAAAGACATGCAGGTTAGGTTAACTGGTGACTCTAAATTGACCGTAGGTGTGAGTGTGCGTGTGAATGGTTGTCTGTGTCTATGTGTCAGCCCTGTGATGACCTGGCGACTTGTCCAGGGTGTACCCCGCCTTTCGCCCATAGTCAGCTGGGATAGGCTCCAGCTTGCCTGCAACCCTGTAGAACAAGATAAAGCGGCTAGAGATAACGAGATGAGATGAGAACACCGTTTTGCATGCACACATGTAAACACGGGTGGTTGACAAAGTACAAATAGGTCATGGACTACGGATTAATAAAAAAACAAGAGTGCTCTGAGAGCACAATATCCCCCGCTGGTAACTCTGCCATAACTCTGGTGAAACGTAACTGAATTGAACGAAATTGCAATATGCGTATTACCAACATATAACAAAGAATCCTGTCAAGTTTTGTGAAATTCCTCCAAAAATTGTGAGAGGAGTTGATTTCAGAAGGTGAGTACCCTTCCTGGGACGGACTGACAGACATCGCAATGACATAATACCCCTTCGGGCCTTTCGGCCAGCGGGGGATAAAAATTGTGAGGGAAGTTGATTTCAGAAAGCAAGCACACCTTGATGAAATTGCCAAAGTACAAGTTTGTTAATAATAAAGGGCATAACTCTCGGAAAATTTGCCCAAATTAAATGAAATTTCAATATGCATATAACGGTCATATAACAAAGCCTTTTGCCAAGTTTGGTGAAATTCCTCCACGAATTGTGAGAGGAGTTGATTTCAGAAGAACGTACATGCTCATGAAATTGTCAAAGTTATTTAATCACGGGTCAAAACCCTGGTAAAATTTTCACAAACGAAATTAAATCGCAATATGCGTATTACTGTCATATAACAAGGCCTTTTGCCAAGCTTCGAGAAATTCGTCCAAAAACTGTAAGAGGAGTTGATGTCAGAAGGCGAGCACACCTTCATGAAACTGTGAAAGTACAAGGTTGTTAATCAAGGGCTGTAACTCTGGTAAAATGCGACTAAATTGAACAAAATAATATGCGTACTACCGACATAGAACAAGGCCTTTTGCCAAGTTTGGTGAAATTCCTCCACAAACTGTGAGAGGAGTCGATTTTGGAAGGAAAACACTTATGAAATTGTCAAATTATAATTTTGTTAATCAAGGGCTGTAACTGGTAAAATGTGACCCAATTTAACAAAATTGCAATATGCGTATTACCGACATGTAACAAAGAATCCTGCCAAGTTTCGTGAAATTCCTGCAAAAAATTGAGAGAGGAGTTGATTTCAGAAGGTGAGCACCCTTCCTGTGACGGACAGATGGATGGACGGATGGACATAATTCCCCTTCGGGCCTTTTGGCAAGCAGGGGATAAAAAGGATACAAAATACGGCGTGGTTATGGATTTTAATCCGGATGCATAACGGATGCTAATAATTTACAGATTGGTCATGGCTGTTTCAGTATATTACAGATTGGTTACGGATTTCATACAGATGATGTATCACGGATGGTTAATTTTATGAACGTTGCTATGCGTCTATGGAACAGTGACACGGATGTCTCCGCGGTGACGTTATCTGCTGATGGTAGCTACACATGATGGAGGTAGAAGCGCCAGATTAAGTTGAGCCAATTCGAACTAATCGGCAGACGAGTCTTTCGATAAGAGATGCGGAACATCAAATAATACACAGAGAACACAACTCTGAAATGGCATTTTTGCCAAAAGGGGGTGGAGTTTACATACTTCACCCAAAGACTGATGGAGAAAGTAGCGATTGGGTAGCAGATGGTCACAGGTAAATTATAATAAAAAAGGATACAAAATACGGCATGGTTATGGATTTTAATACGGATACATAACGGATGCTAATTATTTACGGATTGGTCACGGATGTTCAGTATGTTACAGATTGGTTACGGATTATTGCATCACGGATAAAAAATTAAGAAGCCTAAAACAAGGAAATGTTTGGACTGCCGAAGTTCATAATTAAAATATCTTACCTGCATTTATATGTTTATTAATTTACGCTTGATATTTCACGGAAAATATGACATAAACGTGAATGAAAGATCCGTGCTTTGTGTTATATTTTTTATTTTCCGTGAATCTGTATTCCGTGACGTGTCCGTATTTTGTAAACAGTGACAAACGAGTGCGCAAGCGGTGAAAACACACATATGAAGTATAACAAATAAATCTAAAAATGGAGGGTGTGTTCAGGATGTCCCATCTCGCACAATGATGATGCAGTGATGTGATTCTCTCTGACCAATCAGTAGTCCACAGTATTTTCACATCACCTTGTGGAATCGCTTCAGCTCACTTGTAACCTCGACGAAGGTGAGACCCAAAAAAGTACTGGGTACCGGGTACGATCCACTACTTTGGCCTGATGGAAAACCATTAAAAGCGAGTCGAGTTGAGCTGGTCCCAGGCAGTGGAAAAGGGCCAATAGTGACACACCAAGAAATGTCGAAGTTCCCTTTGCTCTGACTTGGCTCAGTTTTCCAGCTCTTGGCAGGAACACAAGTAGTGACAATATCCTCTGGCTCCTTTAATGTGCCATGTTCTGAAGGATGTTTGGTTGCTATGGCGATGACCGAGGCACAATGTTTCGGAGAACTTCTTTGGAGCGTTCTAAAATGGCTCGCTCCTCTCGTCTCAGACTCTCCACCAAGCAGAGCTGCTCCAGCCGAGTCCCACGAGCGCCGTCTTTGAGCTGAGCGATCTGAAAATGCGAGCAAGCTAAAGGTTACGGAGCTCAAATCCAAGTCTTTTGTATCGCGATGATTCCAGTAGCACTTTGATTTGTTCACTTTTTAGTTCATTGTCACCACTGATAAAATGTTCACTGACAAAGGTTTTTAGAACTTGGGCAAATATATTTATAAAAAAATGAAACCCAAGTGACCGAAACAAAGACAATATTAAGGACGTTATTATTAACACGCTAAAATCGCCTGGAATCCCGTGTGGCAGTAAAACAAAAGTGTTTCTGTTTCAACTGTAAACTACTTGAACTGGTACGGAGGTCAATTTTCAGGTCACTCGAAAACTACATGATTTGTTCATGTGGGTTGACCAACAAAATGACAAGAAGTTGTTTTTTTTTTCAACACTGTAAACACAGCTCCGATATAAAACAAACAGAACAGATTGTTTGGGTGCAATTGGGACTACAGTCATAACATTTACACTACCATTCAAAAGTTTGGGGTCACCCAGACAATTTTGTGTTTTCCGTGAAAAGTCACACTTTTATTTCCCACCATAAGTTGTAAAATGAATAGAAAATATAGTCAAGACATTTTTCTGAGCATTTAATCGACCCCACAAATTAATGTGATGCTCCAGAAACTCAATCTGCTCAAAGGAAGGTCAGTTTTATAGCTTCTCTAAAGAGCTCAACTGTTTTCAGCTGTGCTAACATGATTGTACAAGGGTTTTCTAATCATCCATTAGCCTTCTGAGGCAATGAGCAAACACATTGTACCATTAGAACACTGAGTTTCCAGAGAGTTGCTGGAAATGGGCCTCTATGGACCCTTTTCACGTGACGTCACGACAAGCGCGGCCGCCATTTTGGACATGAACTACCAGTAGTCTACCACAGCCAACAACGAGGAACGACGGCGAAGCATCGAAAGGAATATAGCCATCAAAGAAAGTTTTTACTTTCACAGGGTACCCCCAGGATTGTTAAACCAAAATTTAAGACTTTTTAAGACTTTTTTAATGCCATTTCAAGTGAAATTTAATACCTTTGTCGCACTCATTAGGGAAGAATAAATCATATTGAGCACCAGATTAAACCTCAAATAATTACTATTTACGAGTGTTTGAAATAACAAAATTACATTTATTAAAATAATCAATCAGAATTAATTCTACTCACACCCCCTGGACACCATGCAGAGGAGAGCACCCCCATGTAAGTCCAGACAATCACCCCTCATACACACACACACACACACACGCCAGAGAAGCATTCAAAAGACAAAAAGAATAGTATAGCTATAATAGTATAGTATAGCTGCCTGCTTCTGAATTGTGGATGCAAACGAAATATGTTTACCACTTTTCATGTGAGAATCCAGAGCTGTAAGCCCCATTGTCCCTAGTTGAAAGGTTTTTTTTACACAAAGTGCATAATGCCTCACGGTCATTATTTGGAACCCCCTTAACCCAGGCGTATTTAGGGTCGAGCGGCCACTTCGGGTTGAATCTGCACTTCCCCATGCTCTCTCCCCCTCACCCTCTCTGCTCTATGCGCCTGCTGCTCTCGTTTCGTGTGAGCCCTTTACGGCGCGACGTGAATTTCCCGCTGTTTGCGTGTGAATGCCAGGGCAGCGCAAAACATTTTAGATTTTGCTTCATTTTCATCACAGAGAATTTAATCTAGGTTACGCAACGATGTTAGACTTTCTTTGGAAAATTAAGACCTCCGTGGAAAAAATTAAGACTTTCAAGATGAAATTTAATACTTTTAAGGCCTTAATTCTGGAAAATGAAATTCAATACTTTTTTAATACTTTTAAGACTCCGCGGGTACCCTGTTTCAGCAAGACTTCCATCATGCCATTATATTGTTGTGCACCTGGATGTCGTAACCATCAACACACAAGGCAAGATTTATCATTTTATCGGATCCCGACAGATGCTGACCGACGGAGAAGATGGATGGTCTCGAAAATATTGGCAAAATGATGTTTATTGACATAGCAATCGTGTGTAACGGGAAGCATTTGCATATCCGAAGTGTTGTGTTTACATCAAAGATAAAATAAACCGATACGACAACGACTGCTGCTGCCAGGTTGGGGACACAAACTAGTAGAAAGGAAGTGTGCCAGCAGGCTTCCTTTGTGGTCGATTCTGCTTTAAGGTAAGATGCATTTAATTATTCGTCTGCTGTGGGTTTGGAATCGGTAGCCTGACCGATTCGTTCATGTTTGTGGTGCCATTTGTTTGTTGACGCGTGTTGAAATGGAAGATTGGTTGTTGACATGATTTCCAGTGATGCTTTGGTGCTGCTGTGGATCAGATGTGTTGAGTAGCCTGACTGTTTTTTTTTTTTCTTGCGTGTGGTATCATTGTTGACGCGAGGTTGTTTTTTGAACATGCCAATGTGGACACGATTTCCCCTGATGAGTTATGACTTCAGACGTGATGCGTGTGTGGAGTCCGCGTGATGTGTGCGTAAGATAGGCTTCTCATGTGTTTGGAGATCCGCGCTCTGAGACAAGCGCAAGCACACACACACACCCCCAAGGGAAAAAAGGGACCCCCCGAAAATATCGGCATAGTTCGAACACTGGGTTGGAGAAAGTAATGGCAAATAGTGAGTGCACAAACCAAAGAAGGGAAACTGTACACAGCGCCAGGGCAGTGTGATGGTATGTCTACTTTTAGATTGTGTTAGCTTATCAATGAACACACTCGTCACTCGACGAGTTTCACGTCTTTACGACGGATACTTAAATGTGTGTTAGGTATTATTGTTGCAGTCTAAGCAGTCATTGTAGCAGCTAGATGAGCGAGAACCGAAAGGGTCTGTGCCATAAACCGTTATTTCTTCATGTCCAAAATGGCGGTCGCGTTTACGAAGGTCACGTGAGTGAAAAGGGTCTATACACCTATAGAGATATTGCACCAAAAACCAGACATTTGCAGCTAGAATAGTCATTTAGCACATTAGCAATGTATAGAGTGGATTTCTGATTAGTTTAAAGTGATCTTCATTGGAAAGAACAGTGCTTTTCTTTCAAAAATAAGGACGTTTCAAAGTGACCCCAAACTTTTGAACGGTAGTGTATTTCTCAAAACTGGTGCTGCGTAATGCATAAATGCAACAAATCAACAAACAGAAAACCTTTTAATCATTTTCTGTACACACTAGGTGCCGTGTTTGTGATGTTGTGGGATTTACGTGTGCTTCTGTGTCGAATGAAGAGATTTGACCGCACTGGCTTTAAGCAGAAGGAAGCCTTGTTTTACAGTGTGCATCGTGTGGTAATAAATAACACGTCTTCAGTGATTTAGTTACACTTTGATCATTGTGCACATTTTCAGTGACTAAATTATTTTAGTCAGAGTATACACCGATCAGCCATAACATTATGACCACTGACAGATGAAGTGAATAATATTGATTATCTCATTACAAAGGCGCCTGTCAAGGAGTGGGATATATTAGGCAGCAAGAGAACACGCGGTTCTTGAAGTTGATGTGTTGGAAGCAGGAAAAATGGGCAAGCGTAAGAATCTGAGCGACTTTGACAAGGGCCGAATTGTGACTGGATCTGAGCATCTCCAAAATGGCACATCTTATGGGATGTTCCCGGTATGGAGTGGTTAGTACGGTTAGTACACTACCGTTCAAAAGTTTGGGGTCACTTTGAAACGTCCTTATTTCTGAAAGAAAAGCACTGTTCTTTTCAATGAAGCTCACTTTAAACTAATCAGAAATCCACTCTATACATTGCTAATGTGGTAAATGACTATTCTAGCTACAAACGTCTGGTTTTTGGTGCAATATCTCCATAGGTGTATAGAGGCCCATTTCCAGCAACTCTCACTCCAGTGTTCTAATGGTACAATGTGTTTGCTCATTGCCTCAGAAGGCTAAGGCCCTGTCCACACGGCAACGGATTCAGGTGAATCTGATAAAATTGTTTATCGTTTCGGCCTGGCGTCCACACGGCACCGGCGTTTTGGGTGCCCCAAAACGAAATCTTTTGAGAACGGGTTCCAGAGTGGAAAAATCTGGCAACGGCACCGTTGCGAAGTCGTCTGGATGAGTAGAACAGATTTGTTTACGATGACGTCACAACCACATGACTGTCAGTGCTTCACGCCGGGTAGAAGTGTAACGAACTCGATGCGAGTTGTCAACAAATCCTATAACTTGGTTCATGAAACGCGCTTACAAAATATTTTCACTGTGAATATTTATTGTGTAATGGTGCAAAGTGAGAGAGAGAGAGAGAGAGAGAGTAGCCCTTAGGGCAGAGTCTTTAGTCCAAACACTACGGAAGCTAATGTGGCTAATGTTACAGAAGAAGGGGTTTATGCGCATGCGTCTACTTCTTCTTCTATTGTTCTGGTGTCTCCGATGGGACCGTCTTACAGCGCACCTAGAGGTGTGGCATGTGTATTGCATCGTTTTCAGCAAGCGTTGCGTTGCCATATGTACCTGATATTTTACTGATCCGTTGCCCATGTGGATGCGATATTTAAAAAAAAAAATCTCGTTGCCGTGTGGATGTAGCCTAATGGATGATTAGAAAACCCTTGTACAATCATGTTAGCACAGCTGAAAACAGTTGAGCTCTTTAGAGAAGCTATAAAACTGACCTTCCTTTGAGCAGATTGAGTTTCTGGAGCATCACATTAATTTGTGGGGTCGATTAAATGCTCAGAAAAATGTCTTGACTATATTTTCTATTCATTTTACAACTTATGGTGGGAAATAAAAGTGTGACTTTTCATGGAAAACACAAAATTGTCTGGGTGACCCCAAACTTTTGAACGGTAGTGTACCTACTAAAAGTGGTCCAAGGTGACAGGGTCATGGGTGTCGAAGGCTCAATATTTCACATGGGGTGCCAAGGCAAGCCCATATGATCCAACTCCACAAAAGAGCTACTGTAGCACAAACTGCTGAAAAAGTTAATGCTGACTAAAAGAGAAAGATTATCCATATTAATGATTTACCAACTGTCGTGAGTCAATGCAGCATACTTCTGTATGCAGACGATACTGTTTTGTTTTGCTCTGGTTTAACTGCGTCTATAATTGAAGGAAAGCTTAATGCTGACCTTGAGGTAGTTGAATCATGGCTTGGTGAAAACAGCTTGTTCCTAAATGCTACTAAAACTGAGTCTCTGTTATTTGGAACTCATGCTAAGCTTTCACAGCCTTCTGATTTTAATATATTATTCAATGGTCGTCCCCGGGCGGCACGGTGGTGTAGTGGTTAGCGCTGTCGCCTCACAGCAAGAAGGTCCGGGTTTGAGCCCCGTGGCCGGCGAGGGCCTTTCTGTGCGGAGATTGCATGTTCTCCCCGTGTCCGCGTGGGTTTCCTCCGGGTGCTCCGGTTTCCCCCACAGTCCAAAGACATGCAGGTTAGGTTAACTGGTGACTCTAAATTGAGCGTAGGTGTGAATGTGAGTGTGAATGGTTGTCTGTGTCTATGTGTCAGCCCTGTGATGACCTGGCGACTTGTCCAGGGTGTACCCCGCCTTTCGCCCGTAGTCGGCTGGGATAGGCTCCAGCTTGCCTGCGACCCTGTAGAACAGGATAAAGCGGCTACAGATAATGAGATGAGATGAGATGAGATGAGATGATCGTCCTATTAAGCATGCGTCTGAATTTAAATATCTTGGAATCATTCTTGACGAATGCCTTTCATGGAATTCTTGGGTTTCAGTCACGTGACTTTTCTTAGCGATTTCACTTCCGGTAAAACTGCTGGTGGTCGAGCAAACCAAAACGGCTGCTGTAGTGCAAACAACTAGCGATAACATATCAGAGTACGCTCGTAATCAAGAAGCCACTGCTCACTTTAGATACATTCAGAAGATTGCTATGTGCAATGGAATCGACCCCTACAGTCTGGGAAAGAAGGATTTGTCATACGATCTTGAAAACTACCCTTCAGTCGAGTTCCCCGACATCTCGAACTCTCTGGTGTTGCAGACGTCCTTCTACACCGCAAAACAGATGGAAGAGTATGGAGGCTTACAACTTTTTTGTACGTGGCTGGGTAAAGGACCTCGCTATCAAGTCGCTGCCCAATGAATCCTGTATTGTTTTTGCCTGTGTAAGTACGTTTTTTTTTTTTAAGTCAAGTCAGGTTTATTTGTATAGCGCTATTAACAATCAACATTGTCACAAAGCAGCTTTACGGAATTTGAACGACTTAAGACATGAGCTAAGTTTGTCCCTAATCTATCCCCAATGAGCAAGCCTGCAGCGATGGTGGCAAGGAAAAACTCCCTCAGACAACATGAGGAAGAAACCTCGAGAGGAACCAGACTCTAAAGGGAACCCATCCTCATTTGGGCAACAACAGACAACATGACTATAACATTAACAGTTTTAACATGAAGACAGTTTCGTTGATGCTATAAACTCTTCATTTAAGCTTTTCGTTCGCGTCTTTACAACGAAGCGCTGCAAGTTGAAGTGTAAACAAACAACAGTTGGCTTGATTCTCACTTGTGTTGGCTCTTATCTCTCAGGTAAATCATTCACAAAGATCAGAAACCCCTTTAAAGACCTGGATCTTAGTTAAACAAGACGGAGAAGTGATCACGGCGCATTGCAACTGTATGGCTGGGGAAGAATTTTGTCGTGACCTTCATGCATATGGACTTTATTATTTGTGGTTTTGATCGTGTGCACTTGCTGAAAGACTCGTTGAAAAGACCGCCAGGACACCCTGTTAAAGAAAGCGAGACGCGTTGTTTTCGTTTTCAATATGGCAGCCATCGCGTGAGGAGTAAACAAAGAAACATCTGGGGACTTTGTAAAAAGTACCGTAAAATAACAACACATAGCAAGAAAAGTACTTGGAAACCGCTAAGGCCGTAGCTGAGAGGAAGATACAAACCTTTCACCAAGTGATCACTGCAAATTCGAGCATGCTTCGACTCGGCTCCCTTCGATTCCAGTGAGAGGTTCAAAAGCCACCTTTCTCGATGCCTTTTTGTGAAATCCTGTGTTCGTTCACCCTTTTTTTTATTAGTTCACGGGGAACCCTGAAGAAACTTATCAGTTTCATGGTTTGATTGATTTGAACAACCTAAAACAACGCAAGCAAGCGTAAGGCACTTTTTCATGCGAGCAATGCACCTTCTCCGTACAAACGCTTTGTCAACTGAGCTTTAGTAGACCACCAGCTAAAGTTCTGAATAACTAATGAGGCGGATGTGACGTCATGTGAAACCCAAGAATTGCCATATCCATGATATACTATCTAGAGCTGTCAAAAGGCTGGCTATCCTAGGGCACATTAGGAATAATTTAATGTCGCATTGTGTGAATATTATTTATACGTCCTTTATTCACCCTGTTCTTGAATACTGAGAGACTGTATGGAGGTGCTGTGGTATAGGAACTGCTAAATCTTTCGAGAGACTCCAGCGGCGTGCTGCAAGGATAGTTACCGGAATAGGCGAGAGTGACAGAGCCTTAGCCGCAGTGAAGTGGCCTACTCTACAAAGCAGGCGGGATGATCATGTGTTCAAACTTAAGAAATGTATTAATGGGAGCTGCCTCCAATTTTTCAAAAATGATTTTACATTCAGTAATGCTATACACAGCAGAATTACTAGACAAAGCAATATGTTACATTTACCAAGCGTGAGAACCGAGCTGGCCAAGAAATCCTTTCTTACCATGGATGCATCGTTTTTAATAGATTAAGTTTATAGGTTTTTTTAAATATAATTTTTTGCATTTATAACCAATTTGAATATGTTGAATACGTACATATTGTAAATATTGCTAATTAATATTCATCACAACTAGCTCCTTTTTTAGCTTCTATTTATTGCATATTGTAGATGCATATAGCCACTGATTGGAGTCCCCTGTTGGTTTTTATTTCAGTTTACATAAAAGTATCTATCTGTCTATCTATCTATCTTGCCTATTAATATCTCTTTCTTTCCTGTCAATATCCCTTTCTTTCTTGCTTGTCAATATCTTTCTTTCTTACCTTCTTGCTTTCTGTCTTTCTTTCTTGCCTGTCAATATTTCTTTCTTTCTTGTCAATATCTCTTTCTTTCTTTCTTGCCTGTCAATATCCCTTTCTTTCTTGTCAATATCTCTTTCTTTCTTTCTTGCCTGTCAATATCTCTTTCTTTCTTTCTTTCTTGCCTGTCAATATCCCTTTCTTTCTTGTCAATATCTCCTTCTTTCTTTCTTGCCTGTCAATATCCCTTTCTTTCGGGCTTTCTTTCTTTCTCTCTCTCTCTCTCTCTTGCCTGTCAATCTTTCTTTCTTTCTTTCTTTCTTTCTTTCTTTCGGGCTTTCTTTCTTTTTCTCTCTCTCTCTCTCTCTTGCCTGTCAATATTTCTTTCTTTCTTTCTTGCCTGTCAATATTTCTCTTTCTTGTCAATATCTCTTTCTTTCTTTCTTTCTTTCTTGCCTGTCAATATCCCTTTCTTTCGGGCTTTCTTTCTTTCTCTCTCTCTCTCTCTCTTGCCTGTCAATATTTCTTTCTTTCTTTCTTTCTTGCCTGTCAATATCCCTTTCTTTCGGGCTTTCTTTCTTTCTCTCTCTCTCTCTTGCCTGTCAATATTTCTTTCTTTCTTTCTTGCCTGTCAATATCTCCTTCTTTCTTTCTTGCCTGTCAATATCCCTTTCTTTCAGGCTTTCTTTCTTTCTCTCTCTCTCTCTCTCTTGCCTGTCAATATTTCTTTCTTTCTTTCTTTCTTGCCTGTCAATATTTCTCTTTCTTGTCAATATCTCTTTCTTTCTTTCTTTCTTGCCTGTCAATATCCCTTTCTTTCGGGCTTTCTTTCTTTCTCTCTCTCTCTCTTGCCTGTCAATATTTCTCTTTCTTGTCAATATCTCTTTCTTTCTCTTTCTTGCCTGTCAATATCCCTTTCTTTCGGGCTTTCTTTCTTTCTCTCTCTCTCTCTTGCCTGTCAATATTTCTTTCTTTCTTTCTTGCCTGTCAATATCTCCTTCTTTCTTTCTTGCCTGTCAATATCCCTTTCTTTCAGGCTTTCTTTCTTTCTCTCTCTCTCTCTCTTGCCTGTCAATATTTCTTTCTTTCTTTCTTTCTTTCTTTCTTGCCTGTCAATATTTCTCTTTCTTGTCAATATCTCTTTCTTTCTTTCTTTCTTGCCTGTCAATATCCCTTTCTTTCGGGCTTTCTTTCTTTCTCTCTCTCTCTCTTGCCTGTCAATATTTCTTTCTTTCTTTCTTGCCTGTCAATATCTCCTTCTTTCTTTCTTGCCTGTCAATATCCCTTTCTTTCAGGCTTTCTTTCTTTCTCTCTCTCTCTCTCTTGCCTGTCAATATTTCTTTCTTTCTTTCTTGCCTGTCAATATTTCTCTTTCTTGTCAATATCTCTTTCTTTCTTGCCTGTCAATATCCCTTTCTTTCGGGCTTTCTTTCTTTCTCTCTCTCTCTCTCTTGCCTGTCAATATTTCTTTCTTTCTTTCTTGCCTGTCAATATCCCTTTCTTTCGGGCTTTCTTTCTCTCTCTCTCTCTCTTGCCTGTCAATATTTCTTTCTTTCTTTCTTGCCTGTCAATATCTCTTTCTTTCTTTCTTTCTTGCCTGTCAATATTTCTTTCTTTCTTTCTTTCTTTCTTGCCTGTCAATATCCCTTTCTTTCTTTCTTTCTTTCTTTCTTTCTTTCTTTCTTGCCTGTCAATATCCCTTTCTTTCGGGCTTTCTTTCTCTCTCTCTCTCTCTCTCTCTCTCTCTCTCTCTCTTTCTTTCTTGCCTGTCAATATTTCTTTCTTTCTCTCTCTCTTTCTTGCCTGTCAATATCTCTTTCTTTCTTTCTTGCCTGTCAATATTTCTTTCTCTCTCTCTCTTTCTTGCTTTCTTTCTTGCCTGTCAATATTTTTTCCTTTCTCTTTCTTGCTTGTCAATATTTCTCTTTCTTTCTTTCTTGTCAATATTTCTTTCTTTCTTGCCTTCTTGCTTTCTTTCTTGCCTGCCAATATTTCTTTCTTTCTTGTCAATATTTCTTTCTTTCTTGCCTGTCAATATCTCTTTCTTTCTGTCTTTCGTTGGATGCTCAGACCCAGTCATCTAGCCATCACAATCTGGCCCTTGTCAAAGTCGCTCAGATCCTTACACTTGCCCATTTTTCCTGCTTCCAACACGTCACCTTCGAGAACTGACTGTTCTCTTGCTCCCTCATGTATCTCACCCCTTGACAGGTGCCGTTGTAATGAAATGAATAAATCCTTCATCACCTCCCATTCCGATTTACTGTTTGAAAAGAAAATACATCGATCTACAGAATCAAATCCCCAACCTCAAGCCACCTCGTGGGTGTTTTAATGATGAATACTCACTCTCGCCAGTGCATCTCTATTATCATCACAGAGGTGCTGGCATAGCATTTGGGCTTTTCGGATGCACCACTCCTCTCTGTCCTGGATCACTGGTGCTCCCAGGAGAATATTTTTCCAACAGGAGCTGCATAAGAACATGTGTTGTTGTGTTTGTATTTGCTTTTTTTGCTTTCAGTAGCCAAACTGAACATGAAGTAGGCAGGAAGATGTGAGTGGGCCATCTTTAATGCTTCTTACTATTGTTCTGGCTTTAGGGAGAGGAGCCTAAGTGCAGTCATCAGCCTCCAGGATGGCCCATCGAGACCAAACGTCAGGTTTCTTGACCAGAGAGAAAGATCAGACACACAATGTCATGAGTTCTGGAACTTTTCGCATTCATGACCTATCTCACTGTTGGGACATTTAATGCAGTATTCAGTGTTTAAAAGAAAATAACCAAACCGTAGAAAATCGTTGTCCTTCAAGAAGAGAAGTTTCTGTTGTAGCTGTCTGTCTGCTTCGTTAAGACACGACTTCAGAGTAGCTATAGAAATGAAAAATGAAAGATATCAATTCTGTAAATCACCCCGCATTCTGCCCACTTTGCTAAAAGTCATGGCATCCTCACCTACGTCAACGTACACCACGCTGTGCTGATTACCAGAGGCAACAAAACCATATTCCAAAAGGAGACGCTGGTTGTCATGGGGACCGTAGCAGATGAAGGCTTGCTGGAATTTTTTACAGCCATGAACACTTCTGATCTCATAGCAACGGGATAGCTCATTGAACCCTGCATGAACCTGACAAGAAGAGAATAAATCGCAGCACTTGGATACAGCTCATACAGTCTGTCCAAAACATTCACTTTTCAAGGAATTTCTGATGTGCTTCCCATAGGACATTTAAAAACAAAAAGCAGAGCTCGAGCTCAGAGGCACTGGAATAAATACAGTAACCAATAGCAAAATGGCTGCATCAGCATAATGGCACACAACAGCATGAAGCCAATGCTTAGATTAAAGGAGAACTGAAGGCAAAATTTTTATGATCAAAATTCTATTTCTCATTTTATTAAATATCGGAACGCATTTCTGATCGCTATTTTGTCGCTGCTATAGCAAGTTATGAGTGTTTGAAATATGCTCTGTAATACATCAGTCCATATGTCAAAGCAATGGCTGTAAACGAGATTCGTCGAGACCTGTGCGAGACATCGTAGGACGGAAGTAAAACGTACAGCGGAAATCAAAATGACCGACATCTGCCAACATTGTCAAAAGACGTGCGCGCCCTCTTTCGAATGCTGACGTAATCAAGCCGGAAGTTTTGTTTGTTTTGATAGCAATCAGAAAAGTTTGAAAAAAGTAGGCCGTAATCGTCATTTAAACTCGTTTTTGTGCAATATTTCGTTTGGAAAACAGTTTTCAAAATGGCGGCACTGACACCTGGCTGACACTTGAGGTTTCAAAGTCTTGCACAAGTCTCGTGAAGATCACGCGGATAAGTGACGCCCTTCCGTGGACCAAACGACCTAAATTCAACATGACTAAAAACCGAATAGGCCGATAAATATAATATTTAACTGCAATTAGTTGCCAATATGAGTCACGATATAAGGTTACTAAAACCGAAAACGTAATTGAATAACACGTTAATGAAGAAATAAAGCAAGTTTAAAAAGGACTTCAGTTCCCCTTTAAGACCGTTCCTTTGATTTGCGTAACCAGCTTATGAGGTTGTGGTGAAATTATGAATGAATTGGCCGGTTAAAGTTCATTTCATCCCAAAATTTGATGACAAAAATATAATGAAATAAAAATAACACAATAAAATCTTATCATCACACTAAACATTTTGTAAAGTTGGCACCATAGAGGTGATGAAAAAAAGAAATGGATCTTATTTCTGTTCCTTCATGCTACATTTGTATTGGTATAGGGTTGTTGTTTTAGAGGAAAAAAAAAAGGGGGGCGGCATGGTCGTGTAGTGGTTAGCACTTTCGCCTCAGAGCAAGAAGGGGTTGGGTTTGAGCCCAGCGGCTGGCGAGGGCCTTTCTGTGTGGAGTTTGCATGTTCTCCCCGTGTCTGCGTGGGTTTCCTCCGGGTGCTCCGGTTTCCCCCACAGTCCAAAGACATGCAGTTAGGTTGATGTGGGGCAGCCTTGGGCTGAGGTGCCCTTGAGCAAGGTACCTGACCCCTGACTGCTCCCCGGGCACTCTGGTGTGGCTGCCCACTGCTCTGAGTGTGTGCATGTGTGTTCACTGCTTCAGATGGGTTAAAAGCAGAGGATGAATTTCACTGTGCTTGAAGTGTGCATGTGACAAATAAAGGCTTCTTCTTCTTGTTTTTTTCTTAAATCAAAACTTAAAAGGGACACGCCCAGTGCTTAATTTGTGAAGTGGGAGGTCCCGGAACGCAGGACGTGGGTGGGTCCGGCGACTCAAAAAAAAAAAAAAAAAAAGGCGGGGGTGGTTTACTATAACTTTACGCACACACGCTTACTGTGTGTGTCAAAAAAAAAAAAATAATATCAGACATTATGATCTTAGAAAATGCTTTAGTGACGAACAGTTACAGACAGTAATATGTCGTGATATGTTATAAAATATTATTTTTATTAGGCTATATATTAAATTTATCTTCTAAAATAACAGACTGTACTCATATCACAACCGGTTTATTTCACCATTGGAGATCAGATCACACAAGACATGAGTTAAATGACTAATTTTTATTTAAAAGCAGTGCCAGCAGAACTTCGTGGCTCAGGTGGGTAAGGCGCCATACCATAAATCCGGGAACCCGGGTTCGATTCCGACCTGCGGTCATTTTCCGAGCCCTCCCTGTTTTTCTCCTGCTCATTAAAAGCAGTGCCAGCAAACATAAGTGCAATCAATTCAAGTAATAGTTAAGAAATAAAGGGTTTACAAAACAAGTTGGAGAATTCATTTTTAAAATTTTAGTAAGCTTTCTTGTTTTTTTTTGCCATTTTTTCCACAGCGCAAGCTAACGGCTACAAAAAACCCGGTGTTCTATTGAGTGGAAGAACACACCCCATGTCCCCCCCCCCCTCCCCTTTCGCAGATTTTGTGGATGTCATAGGAGAGAAATCAACAACAGATATCAAAATCAAAACTGAACACTAAACAAATTTTTATTTACTTATTTAATTTATTGTTTGATTTTTTTCCCTTTGTGATGGTCACGGAGGTGATCTGATCCATTTAAATAGCTGCCGGAACACCGAATGAAATGAAAATAGCTGCTGGATCCAACAACGGAGGTTACGGATCTTGTTCCATCATGTTCCGGCTCAAATTAAGCCCTGGACACGCCTGTTCTTGTTCTCGGTCTCATTTTTAGTTCTGAGTTTTCCTTTAAAGATGTTATCCAATCAGAGAAGAAGAACAACAACAACTTTATTCATCACAAGTACACTTGTGAACTTCCTCTCTGCATTTAACCCATCTGAAGCAGTGAACACATACATATCCAGAGCAGTGGGCAGCGCCTGGGGAGCAGTTGTGGGTTAGGTGCCTTGCTCAAGGGCACTTCAGCCCAAGGCCGCCCCGTGTTAACCTAACTGCATGTCTTTGGACTGTGGGGGAAACCGGAGCACCCGGAGGAAACCCACGCAGACACGGGGAGAACATGCAAACTCCACACAGAAAGGCCCTCGCCAGCCTCGAACCCAGGACCTTCTTGCTGTGAGGCGACAGTGCTAACCACTACACCACCGTGCCGCCTGAAATGAAATGGAGGTTATTACCTTGCCCGGGATGGAGTCCACCAGGGGGCGAGGTATTGTTTTCAGTTGGGTTTCTTTGTTTTTTTGTTAATGATATTCCGGGAAAACAGCTGCACCAATCTTCATGAAACTTTCAGGATAGATGGGCATTGGTCTCAAATAGAACCTCCAACATTTTGGGGGTCATCCGGTCAAGGTCAAGGTTTTTGTGGCGACTGCCTCATATAGATGCGCTAGCCACTATGTCATCGTGCTGTAAGAAAGTAAGCGTGTAACAATCGCGCAGCACGGTGTGTTCTGACTGGCTGAAAGCAGCAGAGAATCAGAACCATGTTTATTGGCCAAGTATGTTCACACACAAGGTCAAAATCAAGGTCAAGGTCACAAAAAAGGTCAAAATCGTTTTTTTTCGCGATATCTTCCTTCATATTCATCATAGTCCTACCAGGCGAGGTTTGTTTTGCCTGGAACACTTGTTATTCACTGATAATTCACTGAGCCTGCGATGGATAATCGTTTTAGTATAAATATGCAGATGATCTCATCTCATTATCTCTAGTCGCTTTATCCTGTTCTACAGGGTCGCAGGCAAGCTGGAGCCTATCCCAGCTGACTACGGGCGAAAGGCGGGGTACACCCTGGACAAGTCGCCAGGTCATCACAGGGCTGACACATAGACACAGACAACCATTCACACTCACATTCACACCTACGGTCAATTTAGAGCCACCAGTTAACCTAACCTGCATGTCTTTGGACTGTGGGGGAAACCGGAGCACCCGGAGGAAACCCACGCGGACACGGGGAGAACATGCAAACTCCGCACAGAAAGGCCATTGTTGGCTACGGGGCTCGAACCCGGACCTTCTTGCTGTGAGGCGACAGCGCAAACCACTACACCATCGTGCCGCCCATCTACAGATGATTATTTTTAAAAAAAAATTATTTCAATCTTTAAAAGCGGCATGCAAATGTAATGTGTGCAGACTTGTGTCACTTATCTATGCCGACTCACATACAATGCTTTGTTTTGAAATGGATAAAATAAATCACAATCCCACCTTCCCTTTGAATAGTTTTAGACCGAACTTCGTCGCATCTTTAGTGCTTTTAGGAACAGCGTTTTCTTTCATCGTTTGTAATTCTTCCTCACTTACGGTGACGAAGCAACTGGCCGCCATTTTGCCGAATCACTTGAGGCGATTATCGAGAAATAGTCTGAATTTCTCAACCAATCGGTGCGTGTGACTTCCTATAATCACCTGCGTATTTGTACTAAATAAAATTAATAAACACCTTTTAGTCAATAATGTAGTACAATGTGACTTTTGATGTTGCAAACCACACCATTCTGTTTTGGGATTTTGTTTTATGCACCACGCAAGCCACTTGACCCAACCAAGCAACCCCAGACCCTAATCCCATTGTTTCACATTTACCCCTTTTCCACCAAATCAGTTCCAGGGCTGGTTCGGGGCCAGTGCTGGTGCTGGTTCACAACTCGTTCAACTTGCGAGCCAGCTGAGAACCAGTTTGCTTTTCCATAGCTCGCGGTGCCATGTCATTACGTCGCTGTATACATCAGTTACGTCGCTACGTTTGCTTAAACCTTGGCGCGAATATCGAAGCAAAAACAACACGGAAGAAGCAGCAGCAGCAACAACAACAACAATAATAATAATAAATGACTTCGCGTTTGTACAGCTGCTGCTTCTCGCCGTTTAAAAATGGTGATCTTTCGCGGTCTTGTTATTGTTGTTGGTCTTAACAACTCCGCCCCCCGCTGACGTAAGCGGTTCTTTCCTCTGGCCCAGCAGAGAGTTAGCCTGGGAAATCCCATGCTGCTTTGCACAATTGTTCCGATCTGAAAAGACAGCATGGAAACTATGGTCTAAAGGCTCGCCCGAGTTAGGGAGCCAATCAGAGAGTGGGGAGGGGTGGAAAGACGGTGACGCGTACTACTCGACAAACGGAAGCTTGTAGTTTATTTGGGACTGTTTACGGATCACATTTAACATGGCGGCGAGCGATACGAACCAAACTAACCAAACCAGCTTCTCTCATATGTGTCTTGCACAAACGGCAGTAATCGTTCGGTGCCATTGTTTTCCTATTTTTGTTTTGCCTTCTCTTTCTCTTTCCTTCTCTTCTTCGCCTCTTCGTCGCTCTAACTACGTCACCGGGTACAACTGCCATGATTGGCCATGGGCTACGTATACGCCAAATGATAGACATTCACAACATCCAATAAACGGCTGTTGACAATCGTAAACCACACCTCCCCTACGAGAAATTCAATAGGCGGATTCCAGACCATATTTCACTTGTGATATGGTCTGGTGTTAACCAGACTAGCAGAGAGTTGGTGCTAGCCTGGAACCGGTTTTTCTGGCCCCAGAGCCAGTTCTTTGTCAGTGGAAACAGAAAACCCGGTTCCAAACTAAGCACTGGCCCCGAACCAGCCCTGGAACTGCTTTGGTGGAAAAGGGGCAATTGGTACCAATAACTGGAACCACTGATCATGGACCAGTGAGAACCAGTGTGGAAAAAACACAATTTGCTCTTCTGCTTCTCTATACAGAGGACCTTTTGTGTGCTACTGGAATAGTGTGAATACTGAAATATATTGAGAGACACATTTTAGTCACTGTCATAGCTAATATAATCTGATGACATTGCAGCGTTAAAGTTACAGCCCCAAAACAGAGTTCTGGAAAGCCATAGGACATGAAAGTTTCGAGGTTTTTTTTCTCTAACCGCTTCAAACCATCAGTTTCGAACAAGTGTTCAAATTCCCTTCCAAATAAAGCAAGACGAAGCATTTGTTTTACCTGTACTTCAGGACAATGGTTCAGCAAGTCCAGATAAGGCGCCAGCGCAAAGACATCCTTCTCCCGTGAGAGGAAATCGCTCTGGGCATGCTCCATATACACCGTACGAGTATTGACACTGCACCATGCCCACCGGACTGCGTCCTGAGTAAACACTACTTCGACAGGCTGAGGAAAAATGGGCTGAAGGGACAAGAAGAACGGCAGCGAAGAGGAATAAAGCTCCTCAAACTGTTCTTTTTGTGACACTGCCTTTTTTCGAACCTCTAGAGGCAAGAGGTCTATGATGTCGTTTGAGAAGTAAACTGGGCATGTATAGGATTTCGGGAGGACTTTAATGTAAGGGCTCCATTCTGCTCTATCTCCATAATATCGCTCAGCAATAAGGAAAGAGCAAAGTGCGACAAGAGGAGAGACTGGAGGCTTCGACCTGTACAGACAGAAAACATCGAATCAACACCATTTTATTCTCATCCCATCCCGATACAGTAATATTAAAGCTAGACGGCCTTTCGATTTCATAAAATCGGTGAAATTTAGTTCCCTCTGAAATTTGGTCATTGTCATATATGTTTATTTCTGTAATATCTAAAAAAAAAAAAAAAAACCAACACCAGGCCATTCTGTGGCTGGGAAGTTATTTAATTTGAGAGGATTCCTGAGCAAATAATGTGCATGAAATCGCTCGCTTCGTGCAGTCAAGCAGACAGAGGAAGTCCGTGTGCGCATGTGCAGGTTTACCACCTTCTTCTTCTTCTTCTTTTGGGTTTTACAGCAGCTGGCATCCACAGTGTTGCATTACTGCCATCTACAGGTTTACCTTGACTGTGCACTGACAGTTCCTTCATTCTGTCGCTAAACGAACAGCTGATCACACCAAGGTGCTCGCTGACCACCGATATTTATTAGTTTGGTCCTGCGTTTCCTTTCCTTCGGAAATAACATAACGTCTTTCCTTCTCACTTTCCGTTACTGTAGTCAGTCTTCCATGATTCATTTGCACACTTGCGTCCTTCATTTTTCTCTCTTGTTTCAAATTTGTATCCCACAATGCCTTGCATGAACAGGGAAAGCCCACCACGTGATGCATAATGTAGTATCTTGAATTGGGTTATGGTGAAGCAAGAAAAAACAGCGGAGAATTTAGGGCCATGTGGCCCTAAATTCATTATTTGTTTTCTCTCATCTCATTATCTGTAGCCGCTTTATCCTGTTCTACAGGGTCGCAGGCAAGCTGGAGCCTATCCCAGCTGACTACGGGCGAAAGGCGGGGTACACCCTGGACAAGTCGCCAGGTCATCACAGGGCTGACACATAGACACAGACAACCATTCACACTCACATTCACACCTACGCTCAATTGAGGCCCTGTCCACACGGCAACGGATTCAGGTGACTCCGATACAATTGCTTATCGTTTAGGCCTGGCGTCCACACGGCACCGGCGTTTTGGGTGCCCAAAACGCAATCTTTTTGAGAACGGGTTCCAGAGTGGAAAGATCTGGCAACGTTGCCGTTGTGAAGTCGTCTGGATGAGTAAAACGGATTTGTTTACGATGACGTCACAACCACATGACTGTGAGTGCTTCACGCCGGGTAGAAGTGTAACGAATATCACCAGGAAAAAGCCTTACAGAGCACTAGTGAGAGTGAAACACGAGCTTGGATATTATTATTATTATTATTATGTTCAGTGTTAGTTCACAGTAGTAATGCAAGAAGCAGAATAGTGACAGTAATAGTGAAGCAAAAACATGCAATTGTACAAACACTGCAGCTCTACAGCAAAATATTCATTTATGAAATGGTCTGATTCTTAACACCAGTAGTGCCAATGATCTTCTCATTGCGATGCGAGTTGTCAACAAATCCTATAACTTGGTTCATGAAATGCGCTTACAAAATATTTTCACTGTGAATATTTATTGTGTAATGGTGCAAAGTGAGAGAGAGAGAGAGAGAGAGAGAGAGAGTCAATCCCGCCAGCAAAAATAGAGAAAAAAAGAGCGATCTCACCTCTTCAGATGTGGGTTTAAGTCCTACAATACATTCCTCAAAAAGGGCGTAGAGGAGCAAATTAATCATTATTTAATTAGCATTCAATTTATTCCGGACCATTAAAGACACCGCCTTCCGCGTAGAATCATAGGTCATCCTCGCCGCCATTTTGGAGAGGTCAAAGCGGAGAATAAAGATTAGCTGCGTTTAACTGTACCAACAGGTTTGCCATCCAAACGAGATCACATGGGATTACCTTTCACAGGTGAGACTGGAAAAATACTTTTCATTGTATTTGGTCATTATAATGTAATTTTACAAACAGATTTTCCTGACTTTGTGGCTAATATGCATCCTTACTTCTTCTATTGTTCTGGTGTCTCCGAAGGGACCGTCTTACAGCGCCCCTAGAGGTGTGGCATGTGTATTGCATCGTTTTCAGCAAGCGTTGCGTTGCCATATGGACCTGATATTTTACTGATTGTTGCCCATTTGGACGCGATATATTTTTAAATAACATCTCGTTGCCGTTGTCGTGTGGATGTAGCCTTAGAGTCACCAGTTAACCTAACCTGCATGTCTTTGGACTGTGGGGGAAACCGGAGCACCCGGAGGAAACCCACGCGGACATGGGGAGAACATGCAAACTCTGCAAAGAAAGGCCCTCGCCGGCCACGGGGCTCGAACCCGGACCTTCTTGCTGTGAGGCGACAGCGCTAACCACTACACCACTGTGCCGCCATTATTTGTTTTATTAAAAAAAAAAAACTAATAAAACTGGAAGACTGTGATTCAGATTCAGTAGTTTCACTAAACAGAAATAACTGGGTGTCAGGGAAAATTCTGTTTATGGCCTAAACATGAAAAATCTGAAAGGCAGTCTAGCTTTAATTATCATGCTTCCTTCACTGTAGCACAAATAAAAAAACTAAAACATGTTTTTATCATGACATTAAAGTGCATATTCTGGACCAAATTCATTTTTTTTAATATGAAAGTCTGTCCCTTTACACACTCATCCAGAAGGGTAATTTTGCACAAGGCCATCTGTCTACAGCAGAAAAAAATAAAATAACAAAACGCGTCTGGAAAAATCCCAAGGGAGTCTGGAGCCAGATTCGTGACGTCACCTGCGGAAGCGCCAGCAGGCTGCGCGAGCTTTGCACGGTTTCAGTGCACAGCCTGTGTAGACCAGGTTTAGCAGCTAGCGATTTTGCATTGAAATATGGAATTGTCACCTGAGCGCAATGTGGGAAACGATGAGTACTAATCCCATCAAGATTGGTGTTGCTACAGCCTCCTACGATACATCTGTTAACCATTTTAATAATTACGCGATAAGGTTGAAGAAATTTGCAGAAAACCACCAGGTCGTTTTCTCATAAACAAATCAGCGCTGACGTAGGATTCAAAGGGAGGCGTCCCGCACGCGACGTCACGAAAATCAGTGTTTGCCGGGAAATCCAAATGCCAAGTTTTTTCAGAGGCGGACCAATTCGCCTCAAATGGCTTGATTTCAACTGAATTTTTCTGGTATTGCGCAAGGTAAAGAAATTGCAGAGAATGCAGAATGTTACAGATATTTGACCAAAGTTTAATATAAAATAGGAGAATTACATTGATCTTGCTCCTGAATTTCCCCGTGATATGCACTTTAATGTACGGTACCAGTCAAAAGTTTGTACACCCCAACTCCTTCATAGGTTTTTCTGTATTTGGACTATTTTCTACATTGTAGAACAATACTGAATACATCAAAACTATGAAATAACATCCAGAACATATATGGAATTATGTGGTAAACAAATAAGTCAGTATTTCCCCAACCATTATATTGGGGGGCAGCCACCCCCTCCACACACACAAACATTCTAAGGTCCAAAAAAAAAACGAGGAGTGCAGTTCTATTGTTAAGTAAGTAAGTAAGTAAATTTAATTTATAAAGCACATTTAAAATAGTTTTCACTGACCAAAGTGCTGTACATAGGGTAGCTAAGTAATCAGAGGTAAAATGCACAAACATAAACACAACACAAAAGAAAAGATGCATTAATAGCTGCAACAAAAGTACACATTACAAACACAGTGTAGGTACAACATAGTCCCTTTAAGAAACTACATTTTCCATCAGCCAACTTCCGCGTTGACCTACGTCACGTCCTCCCTGAAGGCATAAGTAACGGAACAACGCTTCTGTCTCTCTCGTCTTGGATGTCAAGCCATCTGGACACAAAGAGATACCCCGCACCAGAAAACCCAAGAAAAGACGTCTTTCTCCCGAGAATACGCTTCAGCACGGTTTTTGTTTACCCTTGGCCATGGTAGAACCACTTAAATCATGCTATATCTCTCTCTCGGTTGAGCTACAGCCGGTTTGTTTGTCTATTATTACATTACATACGACTGCAGCCCAAGCAGTTAATTTAAAAAGTTAGAAGCGACCGGATCCTTCTAATTTTAAAGCGCTGTGCACATTGTCTGATCAGAGAATTTCTTTTCATCACGAGCGACCACACGACGGACCAAGAAATCCTCTGCCTTCCACGGAAGCGACTCACGTGCTCCACAACAGTGAAACTCCAAAAGTCTCGGAACATCTTCTCATAATCTCGCGTAGAGACGAGATGCTGAAGTAAGACTGGCATTTGGGCAAAACCTAGTCTTAGGAATTAGCTTTTATGAAGCAGTGTGAATTTAAACTCAGGAACGGTTTAATTGTGGACACTAAACACTTAGGATGTTGAATTGATGATTGTTCTATTTTGTTTTGACCTCTCAATTGTTTAACAGATAGGCTGTGCATGCTTTTCTATTCCTGACTAACATCCTCAATTTCCTTATTACACATTTTGACCTCATCAAGATTTCAGTGGATTTAGTAGTGTTATGAGCTAGTGGGTTAGCTACCGGCTAGTCCTTTGTTACTTAGAAACACATGGCCACAGGCCTCACAAACACACCTGAGCTAAACACACGGCTAATTCCTTTGTCTCGTTAGCAAGCTAGGCTAACCTTTTGCTTAGGCCACAGGCCTCACAAACACACCTTAGCTAGCATTCCTTTGTCTTAGTTAGCTACCAAAGCTAATTTTTCTTGTTTTACTTAGAAACACATGGTCACAAGGCCTCACACCCACAAACACGTCTCAGTTAGCTACCAAAGCTAATTTTCCTTGTTTTACTTAGAAACATGTGGTCATAAGGCCTACACCACGGGGACACACAAACGTGGAGTTAGCTACCAGAGCTAATTCTTTTGTTTCCCCTTAGAAACACGTGGTCACGACCACACACACCATATCATATTTGTATATAATGATTCCAACTGATATTATCCATTTATATCTTTGTTATAATAAATTCATTTATTATTGAAACTGTGTGTTTATTTGTGTTCTGATATTTTTGAAGTCACCCAACCTCAAAGAACTCCAAGGTGCATATGAGTTGTGTAATACGGTAAGTGATCATAATAATTTGGAATATACCATAATTTAGCTGTTTGGTAATTTATTATTAAGCACCAAAATTAATGGTGTTAATTAATGAGACTGATTCAATGAGACTGATTTAATGAGATTGATCACTTAATTACCAATTGCACCTACAACAGAGATTGACAGATAGACAAAGACGCCAAAATTACACAAACAACAAATGAACAACAACATTGAATAACACCCACTACAAAAAGAACGAGGGAATGGGCTGCTAAGAGGTTGCAAAAGCCAGTGAGTAGAGGTTAGTTTTGAGCCTGGATTTAAAAGAGGAGATAGAGAGGGGGCGAATCTAATGTCTGGGGGCAAACAGTTCCACAGACTTGGAGCTGCAACTGCAAATGCCCTATCACCTTTTTGTTTGAGGTGAGTCCAGGCCACATGGAGGAGACCTTTATCAGCAGATCTGAGGGACCTAGGTGCAGGGGGTGGTTTCAGAAGATCTGAGATGTAAGTGGGAGCTTGACCATGCAGCGCCTTGTAGACTATTAGTAGGACTTTAAATTGGATCCTAAAACTAATGGGGAGCCAGTGTAAAGAAGCCAGGACAGGGGTAATGTGCTCTCTCTTCTTGGTACCTGTCAGCAGTCTAGCAGCTGCATTTTGCACCAACTGTAAACGCATTAATTGAGACTGGGGGAGACCAAGATAGAGGGAATTGCAGTAATCTAGCCGGGATGTAATGAAGGCATGGATGACTTTTTGTAGGTCTTCAAAGGATAAAGAAGGTTTGAGACGGGAGATCATTCTCAGCTGGAAGAAGCTATTCTTAATAACAGTACTAATCTGCTTTTTAAAGCAGAGTTCTGAATCAAGAGTGACACCTAGGTTTTTAGCATATGACTTAACGTATGGAGAGAGATGAGCAAGCTTGTCAGCCGCTGAGGATCTATATTTGGGAGGACCAAAAATGATAACCTCAGTTTTGTCGTTATTTAGCTGGAGGAAGTTGTTGGTCATCCAGCACTTAATGTCCTCAAGACAATCCGATAGTGGCTGTATGGAATCTCTAGATTTGAAGGGGAGGTACAGTTGTGTATCGTCTGCATAGAAGTGAAAGGAGATATCATACTTTCTAATAATGCTACCTAGGGGGAGCATATACAAACAAAAGAGTACTGGACCCAAAATAGAGCCCTGCGGGACCCCATAGGAGACTGGGGCTGAGGAAGAGGAGAAATGACCGAGAGATACAGAAAAGGTTCTGTTTTTTTAAATAGGATCTGAACCAATGCAGTGCTGTCCCATTAATGCCTACCCACTCCTCAAGACGAGAGAGGAGGATGTCATGGTCCACAGTATCAAAGGCCGCACTAAGGTCCAATAGGACCAAGATTGTAAAAATTGTTCTAATTATTCTTCTAAAATAAATGTGAAGACTTAAATATGACTCCTTTAACTGTTTGTTCAGGTCCAAATGTTCTGTAATAGGAGCCGTGGGGAGGGGTTCTGCAGGTGACCATCCTCATCCAGCAACCCCACCCCACCCCACCCCCAAACCAGTAAACTTAGGGGAAACACTGAAAGTGTTAAAAAAAAAAGTTTCATATTTTAGATTCTTCAAAGTATCCAGCGTTTACCTTGATGATGCTTTGTACACTATTGCCGTTATCTTAACCAGCTTCATGAGGTCGTCACCTGGAATGCTTTTCAGTTAACAGGCACCTCGTCAAAAGTTAATTAGTGCAATTTCTTGCCTTCTTAATGCGTTTGACAGTAAATAGTAAATAATAAAAATACAGTAGATAGCCTGATTCCACAACTGTAGTAATCCATATTACGTCAAAAACCGCTCAAGTAAGTAAAGAGAAACGACATCGATCATTCCTTTCAGACATGAAGGAAGGAAAAAATATTGAATTAGAAGGTGTGTCCAAACTTTTGACTGGTACTGTATATATTCACACTTTCATCCGAGTTCGGTATTTCTCCTTGACTGGAATTAAAGACAAAACAAGTAAAGTAAATGAGATATTAGCACCTCTTGATGTATTCCCCCATGTAACTCTTCAGAACTGAGCTTGTGGTCAGCAAACAGCTCTCAGGTAAAGAAATGACCAACTCGTTGGCCTACAACAGCACACAAAAGGAAATCAAATCAAATTTGCAAATGTTCCACTTTGCAGTAAATGTAGTCAATCAGCCAAGACATGTTTTGCACTTGAGAAAAAGGTTAAATGGGTTATATAAACAGGTTTTGAAAAAGACGTGGGGAATGGTTGATGTGGTGAAGTGTATTTAGCATGTTTTGAAGGAGTCTCTAGTGTCAGCACTTTGTAACACTTAGAGGTAAAGCCTCACTCACAACCCGCCGTACGTGCTGCTACGGGCGGTCTGCGGTAAAAAATCTGGCAAAACCGTGCTTGAGACTTGCGTGTGTTCAGCGCCGTCAAAGGTCACAGACTGCCCGTGGAGACTTTTGGTCCTGCACATGCAAATTCTACGGGCCTTGCGACAAATCAAGAACGCATACACTACGTACGGGACCCGAACTCCTTTTGTACACCTGAACCAAGTCAGCAGCGCGGCTAGTAGGGGCTTTTTGCAATGACGGTAGGATGCATGAGTGACGCACGGTCATTGTATGAGTGACGTGCCTCAGAAATACTACACAAGTATTCCACACTTGCTATTTGTGCGGAGCGCAAGACAGACATACATCTCACTTTCTACCCCTGTGTGGCGTGCACACAGTGCACGCGATCCGCACGCGACACGAGGGGCGAGACTCTGGGTATATATGTTGGGGAGGAACCAAGGAACCGATCATGTAGCATTGTAGAAGGGAAGAAGACCACCTCATTTGCTGTTTTTATTTGAGTATATGTTAATTTACCATGCAAATGTCAAATAATAAAACATGAGTATAAGGGAATAACGCATTTTATTACATTGTAAAAAAATCCCAACTAAATAGCCCAACAGTTTGAGCACTGAAACACACTTTGGCTCCGAGCTGCTGTCCTGCTCCTGCTGAGTGGTGGGACGGGGTGTCGGGATGTCCTTATCACTGAGCATGGCACAATGGCCGGACAGCGATCATGGGATTGCAGTGTCCTCACTTCTGGGCATCATTAGCTGAAACATACATGAAAATAATATTAATTACATCAGCATATATATATACACTGAAGTGAATATTTAAAGTATGTGTATTTACCTGTGAGAATCTCTCTGGCAGGGTGCTGTACCATCTGCCGGCTTGAAGGCAAACTTCTCCCTGTCCGTGCAGGGCTCGCTGGTGCTGCTACCATCATCATCAAATTCTTCCTCCTCCTCCCCCTCTGCTGTTTCAGGCTGGGTTACTTCACTTTTGCTCACTTCTTCTTGGGTCCCATTTTCTAAACTTTAAACTGAATTTTTTTTTTTTTTCTCACAAAATATCCAGTGTTCTTCAGTCGAAAGACAGATCCAGAATGCTGCAGACACGCTGGTTTTATACCCACTCCTGGCTTGCATCACACAAGTTATGAGTGATTGTAACATGCTAATCACGTGCGTCACACACGCTTCACAAGTGCAGCCCGAACTCGTAGAGCAGGAAACTGGTAAAATGCAAGTCACGCGCACTCCACACTCAGCCCATGTTTACATTAGACCGTATCAGCAGATCATCAGATTAACGTTTTTAAAACGATTAGTGTGCACACAGCAACACCAATACACGGATACGCTCGGCTCCGCAGGCATCCTGCGCTCCAAATCACTCCGCCCTGAACAGCGAGTGCCCTCTGGAGGGTGCGCACTCCGGACTTGTGCAGCTCACAGAGCGCGCGAGTGAAGTGCACGAGCTGTGATTCGGGACTGAGCCGCTGTGTGTGTGATCCCAGCGCATATCACTTACCACTTGCAAGTGGAAGGATGGCAAGCCTAAAGACAATCATAACTACACAATGGGCAGTATTTGCATCAGTATTTGCAGTATTTTCATACTTTTATACTCTTTAATGAAAGGTGATACAAGGCGGAAGTCCGCGCCGTTTTTCAGCAGTCGCGTCACATGACCAACGTCAGCGAATCAGGAAGGTGGATGTCACAGTGACGTTGTCCAATGACGACGCCAGCTAGAGCTCAGCACAGCGTATCCGCGTATTCTCAATGTTTACACAGCACCGGACCAGACACGATCTGGATTGAATACGTGGACCCTGGCGGATTCCCGTTTCCCGGCGTTTCCAGGTGGTTTAATGTAAACGGACAGTGCATCCGCGAAGAAAACGAGACAGATACGGTCTAATGTAAACTTGGCCTCACTGATCATATGCTTTCCATGGGCTAACGGTGCAATTCTTCTCACGCCTTGAGGAAGTCAGGTGTGCAACTTGTACTTGACAAGTACTTTGCCTGTACTCCTCCCCCAAACTCTCCCCCGGGTTCACCGTGACCCTACGGCACGGCTGCGAGCTACCAAACCCTGCGATCCGTATGTGTCCAAAACACTTACGGCGGGTTGTGAGTGAGGCTTAAGTTGTCCTGAAGTCTTTTTCGATTTGCGATTTCTCTGTACTATGAATGGCAACTTGCATTTTTTTCCATCTGAGTTTGTGTGATACAGAGATCACACAAACTCACTATTCATAAAATCACACATGTTGAAATTTATGGATCTGGTCAAATTCAGAACAGCACAAATAATGTACAAAGCAAGAAATAATCTATTGCCAAAAAATATACAAGGAATGTTCAGTGAGAGAGAGGGGGGATATAATCTAAGGGGAGACCTAAATTTTAAAAAACCAAAGGTTCGAACAAATACGAAAAGCATGTGCGTATCGAGCTGTGGGGTGACTTTATGGAACAGACTGGAGACAGAAATAAAACAAAGTGCAAATACAAATCTGTTTAAAGAAAGGTACAAAAAAAATATTTTTAAACAAGTATATGGAAGAGGAAGTACGTCAACGGAGGATGATGAGGGATAAATCTATAAATAGAATAGGGTTGATTGTTATATTAGAACTAACTTAGTATATGGTATATATTTATTTATGGGGATAGTTTATATATTCATATTTACAGGGATAGGCATGTAGTAGATATTTATTTTTGTAATTATATATTTATATAGATATTTATGAAGTGTATATATGGTATGTAGTATATATTTATTTTTGTAATTATATATTTATTTATATAGATATTCATGAAGTGTATATATGGGATATATTTTTATAGGCGTATTAATGTAGTTTGGATTTCGGGGTAGTTAAAAAGGGGTGGGAAATTAAAAAAGTACTGTACTTCTTCCCACTCCTTTTTCAAACAATGTGCAGTGTTTTGTAATGTCTTAGCTCTTTATGTATTTTATTTTATTATTTTTTTTAATTTCTTGTTTTCTTTCTTTTGTATGTACAAACAGTTACGTACATTTTTTGATACATATTCGAAATAAATAAATTCATTCATTCAAATTAATTAATTCATTCATTCATTCATTCAAGTTCAAGAGATAGAGGCCAGATGTTGTATATCCAGTAGATGTTTTGCTCTAAGTGTTAACAGGACCTAACTTGTTGTTAAATGTAACTATACAGTGCTGTTTAAAAAAAACCAAACAAACAAAAAAAAACCAACCCGACTTGCCCCTCCTGTTTTTGTTTATTTCTACAGATTTGTCCTTGTCATATAAGTGCCTTCAAATCTTGATTCAAAACGTAAGACAAGGTTAACATGAAGAAACACAAAACACATTTTTTAAAGATCACTTTGATTTTTGCTAAAGCGTTCCTTTAAAAAATACATTCAGTACCCAGGTCTGTGTGTGTGTGTGTGTGTGTGTGTGTGTGTGTGTGTGTGTGTGAGATACAATTCAGATCATAAACTACCTTTATGGGTTGTGCAGCCATCAGCCCTCTTCCTGTATCTGGACCAAAACGGTACACCACCAGATTACAATTAACATCATAACAGTGATGACACACTTCTGCGAGCAGAGGTTAGGTTAGTTTATCTGTTACCTGTAAAGCTGGCTGGAATTAAACACTTTGAACGAAATCCTTTTTGTTTAAGCCATCGTCTCAAGTTCACAAAGGATGCTTCATAAGACAGGGTCACTAAAAGAGGCCCAAAAAACAAAATAAAAGAAATCAGTCAGCATGAGTCACTGCACTGGGGCTCGGCAATGCAGAAATTCAGTGTCAATATTCTGAGATCGCTTTTTTAAAAAACTGCGGGAATCATCAGTACTTTTATAACATGGAACAACTCCAAAATTACTCATCGTAAGAAGCAGTTGGTTGGTTGGTTGTTATACTCTATTTTTCCACCAGGTGATTACTCTCATACCCCTTTTCCACCAAATCAGTTCCAGGGCTGGTTCGGGGCCAGTGCTGGTGCTGGTTCACAACTCGTTCAACTTGCGAGCCAGCTGAAAACCAGTTTGCTTTTCCATAGCTTGCGGTGCTAAGCGGAGCCACGTCATTACGTCGCTGTATACATCATTACGTCGCTGTATACGTCGTTACGTCGCTGTATGCGTCAGTTACGTCGCTGTATGCGTCAGTTACGTCGCTACGTTTGCATAAACCTTGGCGCAAATATCAAAGCAAAAACAACACGGATGAAGCAGCAGCAGCAACAACAATAATAATGGATGACTTCATGTTTGTACAGCTGCTGCTTCTCATCACTTAAAAATGGCGATCTTTCGCGGTCTTGTTATTGCTGTTGGTCTTAACAACTCCGCCCCCCCGCTGACGTAAGCGGTTCTTTCCTCTGGCCCAGCAGAGAGTTGGTGCTAGCCTGGAACCGTTTTTTCTGGCCCAGAGCCAGTTCTTTGTCAGTGGAAACAGAAAACCCGGTTCCAAACTAAGCACTGGCCCCGAACCAGCCCTGGAACTGCTTTGGTGGAAAAGGGGCATCAGTGTCCTTGCCAAGGGATTTTTGGGAATGTTAATGCTGATAAAATTGCCCAAAATTAAATAGACACTAATTTGAATTTTGTACACAGTCATGCTAATTGGTGACTTTTTTTTTTATTTTTTTTTTTTTATTTTTTTACTGTTTCTCAAATTTCATATGACATTATATTATTAATTAGGAAATCATGGATTACAGCTTGAAAGTTCCTACACGCTCCAACTCACTCGGAAATGTACAATTTAAATGGGAAACATGCTTCAGTGACATTGTTTTCACTATAATTTCCAGGGGTGCCAATAATAGTGTGTTTTTGATGAAAATGAAATTTCTGGATGAGGGATTTGTTTTTCTCTGATTAAATTTACAGTGCTGAGTGTAAATAAGTAACATTTTAAACAATATCTCAATGAACACAAACAATTTCCAAAATGTTGACAAGACAAAGTTTAATATAACATCTGTTTAACTTATAGCGTGAAAGTAAGGTTAATAATATAACTTAGATTACACATTTTTTTCAGTTTTACTCAAACTAGGGTGGTGCAAAAATGAGTACACCCCACAACAAAAACTACTACATCTAGTACTTTGTATGGCCTCCATGATTTTTAATGACAGCACCAAGTCTTCTAGGCATGGAATGAACAAGTTGGCGACATTTTGCAACATCAATCTTTTTCCATTCTTCAACAATGACCTCTTTTAGTGACTGGATGCTGGATGGAGAGTGATGCTCAACTTGTCTCTTCAGAATTCCCCATAGGTGTTTGATTGGGTTCAGATCAGGAGACGTACTTGGCCACTGAATCACTTTCCATCCAGCATGTTGTGAGGTCATCACAGGGTAGGGATGTTAACCGATGACCGTTTGACCGAATCAACGTCAACCGGTTAATTTTTTTTTTGGTTGTTGGTTAAACTAGAGACAATTCCCCTGTGGGAAATTGAGAGAGTGATGCAGTGCGCGTAGCAGTCGCTATTGCAGGAGCTGCACTGTACTGTGTGAATGTGTGACTTGCCATGATGCTACAGGCATATGTCTCTCTGAGAGGGAGCAGCCCCTCCCTCCTGTGTGTGTGTGTGTGTGTGTGTGTGTGTGTGTGTGTGTGTGTGTGTGTGTGTGAGAGAGGGAGCAGCCCCTCCCTCGTGTGTGTGTGTGTGTGTGTGTGAGAGAGAGAGCGAGCAGCCCCTCCCCCATCCGCGCGCTGCGAGCAGAGACACAGAGTGTGAAATTTGTTTTTTGAGAGCATTTTTTTAATTTTTAAGAGTGGTTTAACTTTTTTTTAAAGTTTTAATTCTGTATTAAAATTACTAAATAAGCAAATGCCGTTACAGTCCATGAAACATAGGAAGTATGAGAAGAAAAAAGTAAATCAGAAAGCGAAAACATGCGCAGCTTTCTGATTTACTGTTTTCTTCTCACACTTCCTATGTTTCATGGACTGTAACGGCATTTGCTTATTTAGCAATTTTAATACAGAATTTACTCTGATGAAATAATTCAGACACTCCAACGCCCCCCCTAAAAAAAAAACGGATTCAGCCGTGAAAAAGGCGGCATCCGTCAAAAGGCGCGCCGTTTGCATCCCTGTTTAAACTCATAGGTTAACCGACTTTAACCGGCTAATGAGGCTCGGTGGTCGGTCAAGATTTTTTTTAGTTTTCACCATCCCTATCACAGGGCTAACACAGAGACAAACAACCATTCACACTCACACCTACGGTCAATTTAGAGTCTCCAGTTAACCTAACCTGCATGTCTTTGGACTGTGGGGGAAACCGGAGCACCCGGAGGAAACCCACGCGGACACGGGGAGAACATGCAAACTCTGCACAGAAAGGCCCTCGCCGGCCACGGGGCTCGAACCCAGACCTTCTTGCTGTGAGGTGGCAGTGCTGCCTGAGAAGAACATAATCCATCCATTATCTGTAGCCGCTTATCCTGTTCTTCAGGGTCACAGGCAAGCTGGAGCCTATCCCAGCTGACTATGGGTGAGAGATGGGCTGAGACATAGAGACAAACAACTACTCACATTCACACCTACGGTCAATTTAGAGTCACCAGTTAACCTAACCTGCATGTCTTTGGACTGTGGGGGAAACCGGAGCACCCGGAGGAAACCCACGCGGACACGGGGAGAACATGCAAACTCCACACAGAAAGGCCCTCGCCGGCCACGGGGCTCGAACCCGGACCTTCTTGCTGTGAGGCGACAGTGCTGCCCCTAACAATCTGCTTAATAATAATAATAATAATAATAATAATAATAATAATAATAAAGAAGTTACCATTAATAGCCTCTCCTCGTTTCTTCTTTTTTTTATTCCTTGCTCTTCTTCCACTTCTGTTCTTCATTGTGTCTTGTCGCCTGTTTGGGCTACGCTACCTCACCTCACCTCACCTCACCTCACTCTACCTCACAGTTTTCCAGCTCATATCAATCATTTAACTAACACGGATTCTTAATATTATACACTGAATAACCTAAAGTGACTTAAAGTAAGTTAAACACTATTATTGTTATTTTGGCTACATCAGGCTTTTTAATTATTTTTATATTTTTATTATTTTGACTGCTCGTCGAGTAGCTGCTGCCGTGACGTCACTGCGTGACGCTGTACTTCCTGGTTCGTGTCCCTCCCAATAAGAGGCTCGGGGGGAAACCAGAGAAACAAACAGTCCGCCCGAGGATCAGTGCGCTGTGAGTTCCGTATTGAAAGGCGTTTTAAAGGTAGGTTTGTGCGTGTTGTTGTTGTGTGTGAATGAGGCGGCTGTGCTCTGCAGGCTCTATGGAATCAATTTTGTGCCAAAATGTTCATGCAATGCTTTTGTGTTGCAGTAGTACACATTATGCAGGCGTGTTTAACGTTAGTAAGACGTCACCGCGCCGCCATATTGGAAGACCAAGTACATGCACTCAATATAAAACAAAGTCCGAGCGAGAGTAAAGTGACACGATGGATGATAATTCGGGTTATGTGAGTACATTACCAGTTGCAGAAAGGGCACGGTATGTGGAAAAGCTGGCTGTGATTGATGGGTTTGATCCATATGATAAGACTCGGGGCAAGGGAGAATGGAAACATAAGGAGGACCGGACACCAATTCTGCCATCTGTTTGCTACCCAGACATTGTAAACTATTTGTTGTTTACACCCAGTGCCAACACTCAGTGTTCGAACTATGCCGATATTTTCGGGGGGTCCCTTTTTTTCCCTTGGGGGTGTGTGTGCTTGCGCTTGTTTCGGAGCGCGGATCTCCAAACACATGAGAAGCCTATCTTACGCACATATCACACGGACTCCACACCTCCACACACGCATCGCGTCTGAAGTCATAACTCATCAGGGGAAATCGTGTCCACATTGGCATGTTCAAAAAACAACCTCGCGTCAACAATGATACCACACGCGAGAAAAAAAAAAAGTCAGGCTACTCAACAACCAGCCTGGCAGCAGCGAGCAAGCCCCAAACCATCCTAAATTATTATTATTAATAAATTGTAGAAGTCTGGGAGGCTTGCTCCTCATACAGTTATCAACTTGGGGCCAATTTAGCATGTTTTAAATCTGAATTTCTTGCGTTTGCTCACCTCAAAGTGTCCGCAGATCATGCACAGACTTATCCATTATATCCACAGTTTTTTGCCAAGTCTCACACAGGTTTCTTTCAAGTCTACTGTTGGGCCAATAAATCATAAATAAAACAGCTCAGATTTGTTTGTTTAAGTCGTTTGCCACTCCACTTTATTCTCGTGGGTTCACATACCGCTGCCGTTATTTCCCCCTAATCACGAGTTTGTTGGTCTTCCAAAATGGCGCAGGGTCTGTTTACTTCCGGTTTCGGGTGACGTCAGTGAAAGGGGTCTATTATATGGAGCACTTGCATGTGACGTCACAGCCGATCCAGATTGTGACAGACGCCATCTTGTCGGTCAAACGCCATATTTCCGCCTTCTACTTCTACCTTTTCTTCTGGAAAACCCTACTATATACAATTCTACTACAACGGCTGCGGCTACAAGCTCTCCCTACCTGTGCACGTTTATGGTTTTTGTGTGTAATTTTGCGTGTTGTTCGTCTGTACCGGACTTCAATATCCACTACAACCGTATGGACTTACTGGACATTGGTTTCCAGCAGAAAATGACGGTTTGTAGTGATTTCCATCGCATGCACAACGTTCCAGATGAGTAAAAAAAAAAAACATTCTGGACGAGATAGCGAGACCGAGACCAGCGGGGTCTCCGTGGATTGTTATCGGAAGCAAAGCGAAGGAGGCGGCGCCGGGAGCGGAAGCAAAAGCGAGGCTGCAGGCAGAGCCAGCCTGTTGACTAAGCTCAGAAAACAGCCACTCAAATCTCCACTGCCAAGCCTCTACCTCTCCAACGCCAGATCCATGTAAACAACACGGACGATTTGGAATTACAGCTGGAATTACCTTATTCTATTCCATAATCGGCTGGTCAGTGCTATACTCAATACTTAAGTGACTTACCCATCCAGTGAGGATAGTTATTTTCTTGTTTACAAGATGCCACATCTGAGTCGCTGACAAATCCTGAATTTCTGTAAAGTTAACTGTGCAGAGATTTATAAGCACGCAGTGCTTCACCACTGAACAGCGAGGGAAAGTTGATGAGGTAATTATACACGTCCGGGTATTCCGCTGGCAATTCAATATCCACTGACACGGTCGTGAAAACTCCGTCCGGAAAGCCATAAGGGTCACTAATCTGTAGATCGTTTATTTTAGACATGTATCTAGTTATCTGTTCATTAGAAAAATGAGCCGTGTAGTCCGTCGGTTGAAATTGATCCATTCTGTACACGAGTGCAGCAGTATTCAGCTGTGCTGTTGACCGACAAGATGGCGGCTGTGTACTTTCCAGTCACGTGACTGCAAGATCTCTCTTGGGTAGTGGAGCTAAGGCTAATTTGACTTGCCACGAAACGCCTGCATAATGTGCACTACTGCAACACATACAACACATTTGTCCCGCACTTACACTTTGTTGAATTAATTCAATATCATAGTCAGGGCCGTACCCAGGATTTTTCAAATACCGAGGTCAAACATGGCTGACAGCACCGAAGCCCCCCAGCACAACTTGAATAAATAAGGATAGATTTGGTGGAGGACACATTTATTTTAATGATTCTAAAACTGTGGCACCATAACTGTGGTGTTTTATCTGACACAAAAGTAGTGAACTCTTGAACGGAGTATACATACCTAAAGTACCAGTTACCTAAAGTATTGGCATTATTTACATTGCAACATACACATGACAGAAAGGGTGTGAACTGCTGAATTGTAAGCTTTAGTATTACACCTTATAATAATAGTGTGTGTGTGTGAGAGAGAGAGAGAGAGAGAGAGAGTTTGTATGTGGAGTTTGTGTGTTATTTGTGGGTGTCTGTATGTGTAGAGACATTCTGAGCAGTAATGTAAAGGCATCAGTCTATCTGGCTGTCTTGAATTGAGCTCCATTTGCATGCATTCTCTGAAACAGAGTGTTCTCACCATTGCCTGTAATGTAAGTTTGGCTCACAACACATTTACTTTAACAATTCTAAAACTGTGCCATCATAACTGTGGAGTTTTGTCTGACATAAGTCAAAACTGAACTGAGTGTATTGCTCAGCTACCTGAAGTATTGGCATTATTTACATTTCATTATCTTAAATTACATTAGAATGTAGGGCTATTAGTTCTGTGTGAAGACTATGTATTAGAGAGAGTGTGTGTATTATTTGTGTCTGTGTGTATGAGTGAGTGAGAGAGAGTTATGAGCGAGAGAGAGAGTTACTCGAACAAGCCCGTTTACTCAGCCCTGCACAGGGCTGCCTGTGACAACGTAGTTTTGAATGTTTCTCGAAATGCTAACTAAAATGTAATAGGCAATGACAATGAAACGTTTCCCCTTGGAAAGTTGGCATGACACCGCTGAACGGTCTGCCACTGCACTGACTATTTTCTCACCTTCCCTCCTTCTCTTTCCCTGCTCTTCTGTTGGCTGTTCAAACCTTAATTTAGTTTGTTGCAACTTTCTCATTTTGCACTCAGGTAAAGCTCTATAATGCGATGTGACTATTAGCCTACGTTAGGTTAGGTAGGCATATGCGATAGAGCGTAGACTACACCCTGCCTGTTTTATCCAAAACCCAACTTCCCCGGCCGCCACTAGTATAGGCTACGTCGCGTGACGCTGCGTTAGACACGGCAACGATAGAGATAGAGGCTGAGAGATTTCAGATGACATTAGACGAATGTGAATTTTATTGGGGGGAAATACAGATGACATGTGGATGTGGACGCTGCGTTTTACATTGATCACTGCTCGAATTCAGTGTAGACCAATTTGAAATTTCTGAAAAAAATACCGAGGACATGACCTCGGTGTCCTCAATGGTAGTTACGGCCATGATCATAGTCGCCACTGAAGTCCACTCGATCCTTGTTTACCGTCAATGGATCGGTCACTCAAACAGTCCGCCAGAATCCGAGTAGGGAATGGCTGAGCATAGCTGTCAGTCAAACACAAGTTAGCCAATGGGAATGCATTCCTGGACAGCCCACCCACACGTGAAGTTTGTGCCAAAACTGCAAGCAAAAAGTCAGGGAGCGCAAACGAGAGAGCTGGAATCGCAACCAAAATAAATTACGTCGAACAAAACTGAGAAAGACGCGGAACAAAAATAAAAGGTTTCTGAAGAGTAATAGACTGATATGTTGCATGATTACACGAATAATTTGTTTGCCAGTCTAAAAAAAAAAAAGACTTTTTTTTTTTTTTTTTTTAATTTTGATTTATAGTTTTTGTTTGATATTTCAAAAGTATTGTATGAACATTTTGCCACAAAACTGATTCCATGCAGGCTCCAGCATGTCGGTGAGGAAAGTTGCGCTTGTGACGGGCTCGAACAAGGGCATCGGGCTGGCGGTGGTGCGCGCGCTGTGCCAGCAGTATGACGGAGAGGTGTACCTGACCGCGAGAGATGTGGCGCGCGGGACGGCGGCCGTGGAGGGTCTGAAAGCGGAAGGACTGAAAGCGCTTTTCCGCCAGCTGGACATCACGGACCCGGAGAGCGTGCGCGCGGCACGTGACTTCTTCAAAGCGGAGTACGGAGGCGTCGACGTGCTTGTAAACAACGCAGGGATCGCCTTCAAAGGTAAATAAACAAATACATGTCCTGAGGTGCACTGAAATATGAGTGGGAAAGAAGAACCTTTTATTTGTCACATACACACTTCAGGCACAGTGAGATTCATTCTCTGCATTTAACCCATCTGAAGCAGTGAACACACGCAGAGCAGTGGGCACAGCGCCCAGGGAGCAGTCAGGGGGTCGGTACCTTGCTCAAGGGCACCTCAGCCCAAGGCTGCCCCATGTTAACCTAACTGCATGTCTTTGGACTGTGGGGGAAACTGGAGGAAACTTACGCAGACACGGGGAGAACATGCAACCCTCGCCGGCTGCTGGGCTCGAACCCAGAACCTTCTTGCTGTGAGGCGACAGTGCTAACCACTACACCACCATGCTGCCAAGGGTGCACCAGGGATTTCATCTCCTTGTCTCTAGCCGCTTTATCCTGTTCTACAGGGTCGCAGGCAAGCTGGAGCCTATCCCAGCTGACTACGGGCCCGTCCACACAAGTACGCGGCCTCACCCTGTCGTTTTGAAAAAAATCTCCGTAAACATGGCGTTGTTTCCAGAAATATCTGCGTCCACACGGATTCACTGGAAACGACCCAAAACGCTGTAGTACATATGCCAGGCCTGTATGTGGTGCTGTGACGCCACCACACCAATACACTAAAACCAGAAGAGAAGCCATGGAGCATGCGTATAAAGGTCACGCACTGTTTACAAACAAGCTCATAACACGAGAAGAGGACGTTCATGGCCAGCGCAACTCTGAGAGGAAGAGGAGAGTCTTTTGTGTGGACCGACAATAAAGTGGAACTTCTACTTCGTGTCACATTGGATGTTTCTGCAGTACGAGCACAAGCCTGTAGTCCGCCATTATTGTTGTTTATGACGCGTCTAGCGGCGGCGGCTGAGGTTAAAGGTTAGAGAGGTGGGGCTTATGTCATCGTTTCTGAAAAAATCCGCATTTGCCGTCCAGACGACTCCGGGCTATCCGGCGTTTTAGGATTTTCCCACTCTGGGACTAGCCTGGGAAATCCCATGCTGCTTTGCACAATCGTTCCGATCTGAAAAGACAGCATGGAAACTATGGTCTAAAGGCTCGCTTGAGTTAGGGAGCCAGTCAGAGAGTGGGGAGGGGTGGAAAGACGGTGACGCGTACTACTCGACAAACGGAAGCTTGTAGTTTATTTGGGACTGTTTACGGATCACGTTTAACATGGCGGCGAGCGATACGAACCAAACTTTCGATCAAGCTTTAGACACTGTTCTGAATAGTTTAGAGCGAAAGTTTGTTTTAAAAAACTCTTTCCTTCTCTTCTTCGCCTCAACTATGTCACCGGGTACAACTGCCATGATTGGCCATGGGCTACGTATACACCAAATGATAGACATTCGCAACGTCCAATAAACGGCCGTTGACGATCGTAAACCACACCTCCCCTACGAGAAATTCAATAGGCGGATTCCAGACCATATTTCACTTGTGATATGGTCTGGTGTTAACCAGACTACTCTGGGACCTGTTTTCAAAAAATACCGGTTTCACACCTTAAAAGCCAGATCCGTCTGGACACGAGGCCGAAACGATAAAGTATTTATGCGGATTTGACAAAAACATACTCGTGTGGACTGGCCCTACGGGCGAAAGGCAGGGTACACCCTGGACAAGTCGCCAGGTCATCACAGGGCTGACACAGAGACAAACAACCATTCACACCTACGGTCAATTTAGAGTCACCAGTTAACCTAACCTGCATGTCTTTGGACTGTGGGGGAAACCGGAGCACCTGGAGGAAACCCACGCGGACACGGGGAGAACATGCAAACTCCGCACAGAAAGGCCCTCGCCGGCCACGGGGCTCAAACCCGAACCTTCTTGCTGTGAGGCGACAGTGCTAACCACTACACCACCGCGCCGCCCGGATTTCTTTCATCTCAGAAATATTGCTAAGATAAGAAATTTAATGTCACTACATGATGCAGAAAAAAATAGTTCATGCTTTTTGTTAGGGTAGTATCTCACTGGGCTGCGGCAGCCTGCAAATAGTTGGAGACACAACAATTGCGATAAACTATGTGAATTGGCGACAGTTTTCACTTGGAATCACCTTGCATTGCTATTCACATTTTATCGCAATTGTTGTGTCTCTAACTAGTCGCAGGCTGTCGCAGCCCAGTGAGATACTGGCTCGCACTTTCTGTCTCACGGAAACTGACTTGAGAAGGGTTTATGATGGCTTTGCGACGCATTTGCGGCTATTTTGAGAGAAATTTTGTTGCACAAAGTTTTGGAACATGTTCAAAATTTTACCAACGAAGGTGTGACACTTTGCGAGGAAATTGAGAAGCCCTGTGAATGTTTCAAGACACTTTTGAAACACTCTCGTGAATGATGTTCGCAATTTGTTGCAGCCTAGTGAGATACTGGCTTTACCTCCAGGTTGGATTATTTTAATGCCTTAACCCATTGACGCCTGAAACGCCTGCAAAAAAACGTCTGCAAATGCCTAAGCCAGTTTTTAGAAAAGGTCCCCATCTGCCTGAGGGTTTTCTGAAATAAAAATAATTAATTGAAAACGCCTATGAAAAATTCAATATCTCAGCCTCTGAAGCACATAAAGACATGAAATAAGTTGCATTTAAAAGATAAAATTCTCTGCTTTTATTGGATCATGCTCATTCAGCATTAACACTAACACATTTGTTAACACATAGATGAGTCTTGAAAATAATGACAAATCAACAATGCTGCGTTATGCAGCAACCGGCATTTGGGGCAATGTTGCGTTATGCAACAACCGACGTAGGGGCAATGTTGCGTGACGCAGCATCCGGCGTCAATGGGTTAAGGGTAGTATCTCACTGGGCTGCGACAGCTTGCAAACAACATTCGCGAGAGAGTTTCAAAAGTGTCTTGAAACATTTGCGGGGCTTCTCAATTTCCTCGCATGAGTCGCAAAGTGTCACCCCTTCGTCGCTGAAATTTTGAACGTGTGACAATTTCTCTCAAAATAGCCGCAAATGCGTCACTGGTGTCGCAAAGCCGGCGCAAACCCTTCTCAAGTAAGTTTCCGTGAGGCTTCCTCTACTTCCCTGCCTGCTGAGGGAAAACCGGGCTGCGACAGCCTGTGATTAGTTGAAGACACAACAATTGTGATAAAATGTGAATATCAATTCGGTGTGATTCCAAGTGAAAATTGTCGCCAATTCCCATATTTTATCGCAATTGTTGTGTCTCCAACTAGTCGCAGGCTGTCACAGCCCAGTGAGATACTGGCTTTACTGTCTGGATGTTCCAATAAGTGCATAAACAAGCTCCAGTTAGTTCAAAATGCAGCAGCAAGAGTCCTTACTAGAACTAGAAGATATGACCACATCACCCCTGTCTTAGGCTGCTGGGCCATAGAAGGTTCACGCTGCATGCTGCACACTACACGCTACACGCGTGTAAAGAAAAGTGGACAAACGTAACATGACTTGCTCTGGGCCATAGAACGGCGTTCACGTTGCACGCTGCACACTTCACGCGTGAAATGAACATGCACACTTTTTTCTAGGCGTGAAGATGGAAATTCCAGTCAATGCATACGGTCACCGCCGCGCCAGCCAATCAGAACGGGTCTAGGGAGATAACTCTATGCTTTCAGGGGAAAACTTCAGAAAAAATATAATTGAATGGTATAATTGAAAAATAGTTCTTCATCGGGATTGTCAAGCAGATTATAGAATGTTCGGTGAAATTCACCACGGGTTTCTCTCAGAAGGAAGTGTTCTCGGCTCCAAATTCTGTTCCTTTTTCTCTTCCTCTGTCTCAGTAAAAGCAGAATGAGGCAATCGTCGTCATCCGAAGAGTCCGTATTGTTGGTTACTCGGTCAAAGTAGAACAGACGCAACACGTGAACATCCAAGCATGAAGTTTAATGGCCCAGGGTCCGGTTCTTCACGTGAACGTGTAGCGTGCAGCGTGAACCTTCTATGGCCCAGCAGCCTTATCCACACTGCATTGGCTCCCAATCAAATTTCATACTAACTATAAAATACTACTATTGACCTTTTAACCCTTTGGTGACTGACCCCTTGAAAATGGTTCCTCCAGGAACGATGACGTTTCAGTTGTCAAGACAACGGAAAAACTAAAATACAAAAACAGAAAGATACGTCACAATGCTCTTGTGCACAAAACAAAATGCTCTTGTATTTGTATTTTAGTTTTTCCGTTGTCTTGACAACTGAAACGTCATGGTTCCTGGAGGAACCATTTTCAAGGGGTCAGTCACCAAAGGGTTAAAGCACTGAATGGTCTCACACCACAGTACCTGAGTGAACTTCTGCTCTTCTATGACCCGCCACACCTACTTGGATCAAAAGGTGCCGGCTATCTGCTGGTACCTCGTATAGTGAAGGCTACATCAGGGGGCGGAGCCTTTTCTTACAAAGCCCCACAGCAGGGGTGTCAAACCTGATCCATAAAGGGCCTTGTGGCTGCAGGTTTTCATTCCAGCCATGCAGCAGCACACCTGACTTGGCTCATTCAATCAACTGAACTGTCTTCACACAGTCAAATACTTGCAGCCACACCCACCCTTGTTTAAAGGGTGGGTGTGTCAGTTGATTGAATAAGCCAAATCAGGGTGCTGCTGCATGGCTGGAATGAAAACCTGCAGCCACACGGCCCTTTATGGATCAGGTTTGACACCCCTGCCCCACAGTTATGGAACAGCCTTCCAAGTAATGTTCGGGAATCAGACACAGTCTCAGTGTTTAAGTCTAGGCTGAAAACCTATCTGTTTAGTCAAGCCTTGTGTTAATGGTGTTTATGAGGTAAAGGAGGAGATCTGGAGGGTCCTCAGACAGAGTGTTTTGGTAAACTGGGATGTATGAATGCAGTCAGTCTCCCGCTCGCTTGCTCACTCGAGTTTGTTGACTGTGTAGTGGCTGCTGCTTTATGTCCCGGGGCTCCCTCATGCCTGTGTTACCTTCTGGCTCTCCCCTTTTATTTATGCTGTCATAGTTGGTTGCCGGAGTCCCTGCTTGTACTCAGTGCAATATGTATACTGTTCCTACTTATTCAGATGACATTGGGCATACCTGTGTTCCCCCTGCCCACAATCTGTCCCTCTGAGTTACATGTCAGTCCTGAGATCGAGATGCTGACCTCTTCTGCTCCTCGGATCTGCCTGATCCATCCTGCTGCCCTGTGTCTGGAGTCTCATCACATCGCTCCTGTGGAGGACGGCCCCATGTGGACAGTTGAAAGTCACACCTGGAGGACGCTCTGGACTCTTACAGTAATGCTTTTATGGCTGAGGACAACAGCTGACTTGCTAACTTTAGGACTGCAGTTGTCATGAGCGGTTTTGCACTCAAGTTTCCATCATTGAAGAGTTTCGTTGATGTTATAACTGACTTCATGTTAAAACTGTTAGTTTTAGTCATGTTGTCTGTTGCCCAAATGAGGATGGGTTCCCTTTTGAGTCTGGTCCCTCTCGAGGTTTCTAAATGTTGAGTGAGTTTTTCCTTGCCACTATTGCCACAGGTGTGCTCATTGGGGATAGATTGGGGATAAAACATGAGCTAATTTTAAGTCATTCAAATTGTGTAAAGCTGCTTTGCGACAATGTTTATTGTTAAAAGCGCTATACAAATAAACTTGACTTGGTGTTCTGTTTCATCCCGAAGATGTTCGTTGAGGTTAGGACAGGTTCTTCCACACCACTCCACTTTGGCACACTCTGGAGATCGCTTTCAGCACAGGAGTGTCTTTCATGCTGGAACAGGTTTGGGCCTCTTAGTTCCAGTGAAAAGAAGTTATAACACGATGACAATTCTCTTCCAACTTTGTGGCAGCAGATCGTCCAAGGCCAACATACAGTGGTGCTTGAAAGTTTAAACGTCATCAGATTTTCACACAAGTCCTAAAAGTAGATAAAGAACCCAGTTAAACAAACAAGTCAAATATTATAAATGGTCATTTATATATTGAGGAAGATTCAATATTACATATCTGTGAGTGGCAAAAGTATGTGAACCTTTGCTTTCAGTATCTGATGTGACCCCCTTGTGCAGCAATAACTGCAACTAAACGTTTGTGGTAACTGTTGATCCGTCCTGCACACCGGCTTGGAGGAATTTTAGCCCATTCCTCCGTACAGAACAGCTTCAACTCTGGGATATTGGTCGGTTTCCTCACATGAACCGCTCGCTTCAGGTCCTTCCACAACATTTCGATTGGATTAAGGTCAGGACTTTGACTTGGCCATTCTGAAACATTAACTTTATTCTTCTTTAACCATTCTTTGGTGGAACAACTTGTGTGCTTAGGGTCGTTGTCTTACTGCCTGGCCCACCTTCTCTTGAGATTCAGTTCATGGACAGATGTCCTGACATTTTCCTTTAGAATTCGCTGGTATAAATCAGAATTCATTGTTCCATCAATGATGGCAAGCTGTCCTGGCCCAGATGCAGCAAAACAGGCCCAAACCATGATACTACCACCACCATGTTTCACAGATGGGATAAGGTTCTTATGCTGGAATGCAGTGTTTTCTGCATGTGGGTATGATGTTAAAAGACATCCGATAATGAGGTTATGAAGGAGGACCTTTGTAGCTTTGGGGAGTCTGGAGTCACCCCTTAGTCGTTATCCACTCCCAGGTTTACTCCGGCTCAGAGTAGTAGTACCTGCAAGGGCCCCTGGTCAGGGTACGAGCGAAGGCGAATGGCAGATCCGATAAAGGAATCACTGTTGGTGAAGGCAGATCAGCTACGGCCTCAGACATCAACGGCTCTTTTGAGGCAGATGTACTTTCTGGGAAGAGAAATGGCAATTTTTTTAGTTTGCCTGAGGAAGAGAACTGGGGCCCTCACCTTGCAGCTGGGTTACACCAGCTACTTACCCTAGTATAATCATGACATGAAGGCACAAAAGAGAAAGCAGCCAAACGACGTACAGGAGACTAGTAACACAGTTGCTAGTGTATCATCCGGTCGGAAATGTTATGTGATGCAGGTAACGTCCGACCGTCATCCAGCTACTGCTCCTACCAAAACTCTGAAAATAGGCTCGTGGAATATACGTACTTTGTACAAAGCAGGACAACTAGAGAATGTGAAGCAAGAATTCAGTAGACAAAAGCTTGATCTTTTAGGAATCTGTGAAACAGGATGGACAGGAAATGGAAAAATTTAATCTGATAATGTTACTTTTCTTTACTCTGGAGGTGACTCTCATAACAGAGGTGTTGGCATCATGATGACAAATGAACTGGCTAAATCACTTACTGGATGCTGGACCATCTCAGACCGGGTAATGATGGTAAAACTGAAAGGCAAGGGTGTTGATGTCAACATCATACAAGTTTATGCTCCAACCATTGACTCATCGGAAACTGAGATGGAAACATTCTATGAACAAGTTCAAATGGCAATAAAAACTTGCAATTCTCAGGATGTACGATTAGTAATGGGTGACTTTAATGCAAAAGTTGGTAATGGTAAAGATGATGTCACTGGGATGTTTGGCCTTGGAGAAAGAAATGAAAGAGGAGAAGACCTAATTAAATTCTGCAAAGCAAATTCACTCTCAATTATGAACACTGTTTCAACATCACAAACGCCACTTGTACACCTGGGTGAGCCCAGACCAGTCGGTAAGAAATCAAATTGACTATTAGGGTGCATCAGTTGCTCTCTAAAAATGAGAAGTTCCTCCAATCATGGTGCATTTTTGTTTTTATGTTCCTTTTGGTAAGAAAACACACTGGGTGAAATATTTTGGCACCAGGAGCTCAAAGTTATGGAAAAAGCTGTTATTTTATGACAAAATTTCGATCACTTTTCATGAAATATTATGGCACCTTATAGAGTATACCAAATATCTTAGATACACATTTTTAGTACATATTCTAAATATATTATCAAGCACAGTTTGAGTTTTAGCTGTTCACTGAATCATTGTTCAACTACTTTTAAACAATACAAATTTATTATGAATCACATTAATGCTTCTCAATCCCTTGCAAAGGTTCTTAACATGATCTCTGGGTCACAAGAAATCAATAAACGGAGTCCCACATTGTGATTCAAACCTTACGCGAAAACATAAAATAAGCGTTTTTTGGCAAAAAATGAACCTCATGGTGCCACCATTAGACTTTTGAATATGGTCAAAAAATTTTACAGGATGTCTTTATTGGTGAAAAAGAACATCCAAACAAAAATGCATCAGATTTTATGAAGGTGAGGGCAACTGATGCGCTCTAATGACTATATTTGTATTAACAAGCAGTACAGAAACAGTATCACTCGGTGCAAATCAAAACCTAGGGCTGACTGCAACAGTGATCATAACCTCATAACAGCTACTATGAAGTGTCGGCTCAAAAAGCTGCACACATCAAAAAAGGAACCAAAACTAGACTACCAATTACTTACAAAACAACCAACAATAGCTGCAGCATAGAATAGAAGTGAAAAACCGTTTTGCTCTTTTGACTGTTGAGAATGAAACATCAAGCGAAAACGAATGGAATGACTTACAAACTATTCTCACTGAAAGCGCAGCAAAAGTTTTACCAAAACAAGAAAGTAATCGAAAACAAAAATGGATGAACGAACACAATACTTGCAATGGTAGAGCAACGGAGGAAATACAAAAACAAAAACTCGGCAGAATACAAAGAATTAAATAACAAAATTCGCCGAGAATGCAGAAAAGCAAAAGAGAAATGGATTGATGATCAATGCAAAGAGCTAGAAGACCTTGAGAAAAAGAACATACAAATGATGTACACAGTTATCAAAACAATGTCCAACAAACGCCAAGTTCCAGCAAATACAGCCTTGAAAGACCAAAAATGGGAATGTGATCTCTGAACAATCAGACATCGAGAAACGATGGGTAGAATACATCAAAGAGCTTTTTGCTGACCACAGACCTGAGAATGTTGATATGGTACAAGATGATGATGATAACGAATCAGGGAAAATATTAGAATCAGAAGTTGAAGAGGCCTTACGGAAAATGAAAAATGGCAAAGCACCAGGTAATGACAAAGTTCTGAAAGAAATGATCACTGCTTGTGAAGACTTTGGCATCAAGAAAATCTGTGCTCTCCTAAACAAGATTTACGATAATGGACATATTCCCAATCAAATGAGAGAATCAGTTTTTATAGCAATTCCCAAAAAAGGAGACCCACTCAACTGTGCTAATTACAGATTAATTAGCCTAATGAGTCATATCACAAATTATGCTTAGAATAATAATGAATCGAGTAAGAAACAAGCTCCAACCAGAAATAGCATGGGAACAATTTTTGGATTTCGTAAGAACAAAGGAACGCGGAACGCCATCTTTGTCATGCACATGTTAACAGAAAGAGCCATTGAAATGCAAAAAGATATCTACTGCGCATTTATAGACTACGCAAAGGCATTTGATAAAGTAAAACATGAATTTATCATGGAAGATTTGAAAGCACTACATATTGACTACAAAGACAGAATATTGAAAAACTTATACTGGCACCAGACTGCTGCCATGTCAATTAATGAAAACCTTAGTGACTGGGCTCCTGTCAAAAGAGGCGTCAGACAAGGATGTGTCGTGTCATGTCACCTGATCTTTTTTCATTGTATTCTGAGATCATTATAAGGAAAATAACAGAAGAGGGTGCAATCAAGATAAATGGTGTTCCGGTGAAGAATGTCAGATATGCAGATGATACAGTACTTTTAACTGAAGACCAGGACAGTCTTGAAAGAATGTTAAAGCAGCTGAAATCTGAAAGTGAAAAAAGAGGACTGTTTATAAATAAAAAGAAGACCAAAACTATGGTGTTCTCTTCAAGTACTGAAAACCCAAAGTGTGAAATCATTCTAGATGGACAAAAACTACAACAGACGGAGTCCTTTGAATACCTGGGATGCATGCTTACCCATGATGGTAGAAGCACAGTGGAAATTAGAAGACGTATCGCCATGGCAAAGCAAGCATTCATGGAAAAAAGGAATATCTTTTACAAATAAAATCCTCCCAACCAAATCAAAGAAACGATTCTTAAAGTGTTATGTCTGGTCTGTATCGTTATATCGATGTGAATCCTGGACTATGAGCGCGGCAGTAAAGAACCAGTTAGAAGCTGCAGAAATGTGGTTTTATAGGTGCATGATGAAAATATCCTGGATAGATCGGAAAACCAACGAAGAGATTTTGCAAATGGTCCAGGAGAAAAAGTGCCTGATGAGAACTATCCTTCAGAGACAACTTAGATTTATGGGCCATATTGTCATAGAGAACCAACTGGAACGACTGTGTATCGAAGGACGTATAGAAGGTAAAAGAAAGACAGGCAGACCTAGGAAAGCCTTCACAGACTACCTGACGTTGGCGACAGGAAAGAAGATCATTGACCTGCTGCACTTGGCTGCTGATTGTAGTGCTTTCAGATTAGTGATCGCCAACGTCAGATGCTGACATGGCACTTTACGACGACGCAGTGTTTTCCTTTCTCCAAACATAACGCTTCTCATTTAAACCAAAAAGTTCTATTTTGGTTTCATCTGTCCACAAAACATTTTTCCAATAGCCTTCTGGCTTGTCCACATGATCTTCAGCAAACTGCAGACGAGCAGCAGTGTTCTTTTTGGAGAGCAGTGGCTTTCTCCTTGCAACCCTGCCATGCACACCACTGTTGTTCAGTGTTCTCCTGGTGGTGGACTCATGAACATTTAACATTAGCCAATGTGAGAGAGGCCTTCAGTTGCTTAGAAGTTACCCTGGGGTCCTTTGTGACCTCGCCGGCTATTACACGCCTTGCTCTTGGAGTGATCTTTGTTGGTCGACCACTCCTGGGGAGGGTATTGAATTTCCTCCATTTGTACACAATCTGTCTGACTGTGGATTGGTGGAGTCCAAACTCTTTAGAGATGGTTTTGTAACCTTTTCCAGCCTGATGAGCATCAACAACGCTTTTTCTGAGGTCCTCAGAAATCTCCTTTGTTCGTGCCATGATACACTTCCACAAACATGTTGTGAAGATCAGACTTTGATAGATCCCTGTTCTTTAAATAGAACAGGGTGCCCGCTCACACCTGATTGTCATCCCATTGATTGAAAACACCTGACTCTAATTTCACCTTCAAATTAACTGCTAATCCTAGAGGTTCACATACTTTTGCAACTCACAGTTACATATGTAATATTGGATCATTTTCCTCAATAAATAAATTACCAAGTATAATTGTAGCGCGTATCGAGTGTGGGTGGAGCACAGAGGACGGCAGGACAATGCTTTGAGGCAGATAAGTATTTTATTTTCACAACTTTTCAGTCTAAATACTTCCATATATACACACACACACACACACTTGTCTGGTCCCGGGTTGCGCTCCCTCTCCTCTCTCTCTGCTTCCTTAAATAGGGAGCGGTTACTGGGAAAACACACACAAACACAGGTTAATTACCCTCAGGTGTAGCGATTCTGCCACTCACCCTCCCTGGCTCCACCCTCCTGTCATTTTTGTCTCATTTGTTTAACTGGGTTCTCTTTATCTACTTTTAGGACTTGTGTGAAAATCTGATGATGTTTTAGGTCATATTAATGCAGAAATATAGAAAATCCTAAAGGGTTCACAAACTTTCAAGCACCGCTATGCATATGTTGATTTATATGATACTGACATATAATAACTTGTTCAAATGTTACAATCGTTCTAAATTTATAAATCTGGAATAAAAAAAATGTAGGGTGGGGTTAGGGAATATTCACACCTCATCAGCTATCAGTTCATGTATGACTCGATTTCATGGAATAACTGTTTTATTCTTTCCACATTCACTGGATTTTGAGTAACATAGCATATTTATTTTTTGCAAATTTGATAAATAAAAACTTTATACAAAATGTCTTGACAAAATCATTTCCGGGGCGGCACGGTGGTGTCGTGGTTAGCGCTGTCGCCTCACAGCAAGAAGGTCCGGGTTCGAGCCCCGTGGCTGGCGAGGGCCTTTCTGTGTGGAGTTTGCATGTTCTCCCCGTGTCCGTGTGGGTTTCCTCCGGGTGCTCCGGTTTCCCCCACAGTCCAAAGACATGCAGGTTAGGTTAACTGGTGACTCTAAATTGACCGTAGGTGTGAATGTGAGTGTGAATGGTTGTCTGTGTCTATGTGTCAGCCCTGTGATGACCTGGCGACTTGTCCAGGGTGTACCCCGCCTTTCGCCCATAGTCAGCTGGGATAGGCTCCAGCTTGCCTGCGACCCTGTAGAACAGGATAAAGTGGCTACAGATAATGAGAAGAAGCCAATACTCCGAAGCTCAAAATTCAGGAAAGTGGCTCCCAGTGTTTCCCACAGACCAGGTAGCAATTTATGGTGCTCCACTGTGCCAATGAGGGAATCGTGCACGGTGGTGTCGTGGCGGTCGGTGGAGTTGGTCATTGGGGTGTATGAAAAGTGTTTACAGCGGGCAGTGTTCAAACACACAGTATTTTTCTTCAGAGTCACCTGCTGGGACTATTTTAAAGCTACAAGAAGCATTTGAGATTATTCAGTTCAATGGTTTAGCTGTCTTCTCTTAAGTTCTTTAAGAGAAGACAGCTAAAACAATTTTTACCAGAACCCTGCCTGGTTTCATTCCTCGACCCAACTTTACATTACAGCGCAGGCCATTAGTTTGCTGGGCTTGATGTTGGTGGAAAACCTGTCTTTTATGAAAATTACTCACCAAAATTGAAGTTAAAATTTAGTTTTTACCTTTAGTTTTTTGCCTTTTTGGTGGCAATCTTTCAATCATTCTTTAGTTGACATTCAAGGAATAAATTGCAAAAAACAAGCTGGAGGTTTTTATTTTAAATATTGAACTCAACACTTACCTCAACCAATACTAAAATGAAATAAATAGTATAATGTAACAACAAAATAATAATGCATCTAATTATGATATTTTATTTTAAGAAACCACTTAAGGTAACACTAAGGCAACTAACAATAATGAAAAAGCATTACCCTAATTGGTGCAAAGCCTGCATGCCCTATCAGAACATTTAATTCTGCGTGGCTTCCTGAAAAAAAAAAAAAACTCAAGTGCCCTATCGTAAGGACCTTTTTTGGCGCAGGAAAAACTTGAGTGAATGAAATTATAATAGTCAAATAAATACTAAGTTGTTATTAGCCTATGGTAGAGCTGTGCAATATATCGTATTTTTATCGCGATATCGATATTGGTGTCAAACGATATCAAAATTCATAATATCGATATGAAACGATTTTTTGTCATTTGTCGAAAGGGACGTGCACAATATTTCTACAATGGCAATAAAACAACAATAACATTGACGTGACAGTAAGGTAAAACGAACCCTTCTGTCCCCTAAGGCACACCGTAGCCTTGCATACGTCATCCATTCTACTCCCGCGATATCTCCGCAACAGTAAAAAATCAATTCTTCTGTTTTCATACGTGTCGGGTGATTTGATATATTGATTTGTTAATATGTTGTTTGATTTGCTTGCTAATAGTTATAATAATACAATTAACATATATTTACGTCATATTTTTGGATGTGGGACTGGGTAATGTAAAAATGGCATCTACGGAAGAAAACAAGCACAACAATATTAGCACATATCCAGCTTGCTAGCTGTGTTAGATGTGTTAAACCGTGTGGATTTAAGTGGAATAATTGCGAGTCGTCCTGTGGTCAAGGCAGCGTTTTAAGGTAAGGCAATTTGGTTATTAATGTTGCCCGCCGCGGCATGTTTACTTGGGTTCATTTGATTTTGACTTGTGCATCTGCAGCTAGCATCATGCTTTGAAGTAGGTTCTGCTAAGGACGGGTTTATTGCGCGATGTAGACGGACTCAGATGTAATTACATTGTTTTTAAAATTCCGTGCGCTTAAAACGGTGTCCCCCTGCTAATCATGTAGCCCTAATCATGTGTTGCTTTTACTTTTCGAGTGAAATATCTCTGCAAATGGTATTTCAATGCTGACATGCCAAAAAGATAGCGGAGTCCACATTTGGAAGATGAAGGAAGAGAAGCCTGATGCTTGAAAATAGATCGCTTAATCCACAACACATATCTGTATTTGAGACATAACCTGCAACTAGTGGGGATGTTTTGGAATGACTGTGCATGGGGTGTTTTTGGCCACAGAACACTAACCCACAGTAGTAGGAGGACTACTGGGTTCGTGGATTTTGTCTGTTGACTGAGCGAAGCATGGTGTTTGCCTTGTGCCATTTCACGTAGCATCTAGCCGCAGTGCCACCTACACTTTCAGGGAATGTTTACATGCCGCTGAGCTATTTTCATGTATGTTAATTCTTAAGGACTTGTCTCTATATTGTGCGTGTTCACACACGGACTGGCCATCGGGAGTAGCGGGAGTTTTCCCGGTGGTTCAGTGTGGGCCAGCGGAGAAAAAAAACAAAACAGTTGCGCGCTGGCCTTTAATATGATAAGCAATGTTAAGTTTCTTTAAGAAATTGTTAACATTGTTTATTACAGTTGCGCGCTGGCCTTTAATATGATAAGCAATGTTAACAGTTTCTTAAAGAAACTGTTAACATTGCTTATCATATTAAAGACCAGCGCGCAACTTTTTTTTTTTTTTTTTTCTCCGCCGGCCCACAAACTCCCGCTACTCCCGATGGCCAGTCCGTGTGTGTGCGTGTGTTTAATGTTGGTGTCTTAACAACACACAAGCTTACGTTGTAGTGTGTGTGTGTGTGTGTGTGAGAGAGAGATTTTATCCTTGGCTGGCTACGAGCCAGTGTGGACGTTACGCAGTAATCACTGGTAATACCAGCGCTGGCTCCATCCTCTGTGATCGGAAATGTTGAGTGAGGAGAACGTGAGCCTTGTGCAGGCTATAGGACCTATGCAAAGTACGCGCTTGCACAGTAAATAGTTTAAGTAAAAGGCGTTTCAGGGTACAACGGGAAGGGTTGACAGGTAGCCTATGAGGCCTGTACTATAAAAATGTGGCCCGGTGCCTCGGGTGTTGATGATCAGGGCTTTAAAAAAAGGTGTATAAATATCGTTTTAAAAATCGCGATATCGATATTTACTGAAAAAATCGTGATATTGATTTTTTCCAATATCGAGCAGCCCTAGCCTATGGGCATCCTACAGTAGCCTATTTCATCTACCGCATTTTATCTTTATCACATTGTTTGCTGCGTTTCCAACGTTATAGGCTGACAGCTAGATGTTCAATATTGATAACGTTATAAGGCTAGCAGTTCATAAAGCTAGCATAAGGCTACTTTTTCTGAGTTACATACTGGGCAGGTGTGTTTGAGCACAGTACATCATACTAACCTTTGGTAGACTCCAGATATCGTTGACAGTCTTCTCTGTGCTAAATATCACACAGCATTGGGTTTTCCTCTTGATAGCCCTCGAGCAGTATGCGTGGAGAGGAGGAGTGGGCGAATCAGCTGCCAGTGTGTGTGCGTATCAGTGATGCAGTGATGGTTTATCTACTTCGCTAATAAAGATGTTTTTTAAAATATTCAGATTTTATGCTTCAGATAGCATCAACTTAGCATCCCTGCGAGTATAACAACATTTTATTTAGGCAAGTGGGAAATCCTTATTTATTGTGAATGCCAAGCCATTATTAATGACTTGCATGAATGCTGAAGCGGGATAAACGGATAATGCAATAAGGCCGGTTCCTCGCGTCAAGCTGCTACTGTATGCATCAAAATTGGTTTATAGCCTGACTCAGGGATGTCCGTTTCATGTAAGCCAAGAAGGCTATGATAAAGCTCATCACGAGCACGACGTAGGCTACCTTTTAAAATAAGGGGTCGGAAGGCGAATGGGGAAGGCTGCTTTATTTTTAATTAGCCTAACAGGCCTACTTGCAGTCCGGGTATAGAGGATGTGCAGTCACGTGACCCGTCCGTGTTTACTCCGCCATATTGGACGGCTTCAGGATTGTTTACCTTGCGCGAGTGTAATGGATCCAGGGAGTAATCCCCAAGAAAATTTGGAAAATACCTCATCTACATCGCGCGATAACTTGTCTAAGTTTGTTCAGCATCTTGAAGGTGACGTGAGGCAGCGTTACGTGGAAAAGTGTTCTAGGTTGGGGATTGCAGATCCGTACAACTTGCCGCAATCCTTGTTCAGGGAAATTCGGAGCTGCGGTGCCGGCGATTTGCCCGATCTGGCCTACCATGACATTTACAATTTTCTTGTTAATCGTGAATCGTGTTCCACTCGCAAAGCCCTCAAAGCTTACAAGAGCCTGGAAGCTTATAAATATTTTGTTGCGGGATGGGTATCCCAACTATACCTCCTGGAAGGTTCCGAAGAAGAATGTCTACTTGATAACCTCACGGGTAAGTGGCATTAAGACGTTTATCATAAAGAGACTATGCAGGACGTTTTATCGTAAGAATGTTCGAAATCTAAACTCAGTTCCAGATAATGACAGGGTTGTAAATACAGGGGTGATAGCGTTCCGGCGCCGCGCCGGATTTCCGGCGTACCGTGGCTGGGGAAAAAAAAAAAAAATCTAGTTCGCCCATTGTCCTGTGTCATTCTGAGATGCGCAGATAGACAGTAAAGGGAATTCGGAATTCCCTTTACTGTCTATCTGCGCATCTCAGAATGACACAGGACAATGGGTGAACTAGATTTATTTATTTTTTTTCCCCAGCCACGATACGCCGGAAATCCGGCGTGGTGCCGGAACGCTATCACCCCTGTAAATATGTATGTTTTTGTCTGGAAAAAAAATCACAAATCACCGACTATGCAGTTATCATTCAATCCGAAAATCAACTTAACAGATGTACTAGGAGTATTGAATTAGAAGATTACACCTACCTGATATGAAGTGTTCACTACAAATTCGGCTGGTAGAACTGGGGTACCAGTTTTCTCTTCGCACAGCGGACACCCATTTTGCGCATCTCTCCTCGTCTGCGGGGAATCTGTAAAATGACAGGCCGTCCTTTTGGCCCTGTCTATTGGTACAACCAAATGCTGAACAAGATATAACCATTCTCGAAAGATCTACTCCCACACACTTGATAATTAGAACGGGTTCGTCTAAGTTCTATGCGCGGCCATGCCGTCCAAGATGGCAGATAAACAAATATCACGTGACCTCGTGACGTCACATGCACGCTCTCTCTATATGTGCACCGGCAGGCCTGTGGACACACCTCTCAGTCTCTCTCACTCTCTGTCTCTGTGTGTGCGCGCGTGCGGGAACGAGAAGAAAGAGCACTATGAATGAACGGAACGACACGCAACGGAATTTTATTTTGTTTTTTTCAAAATCGCGAGTCTGATTGTGTGGCGATAGGAATCCATTGTGTGGCGCTGCGCCACACAATGGTCTATGTATGGGAAACCCTGGGCTCCGGTGTCGCAAGTGCGCAAGAACAGTTATTTGAAAGTTAATCTAATGAATTTGTGTGCACACGTGCGATTTCATGAAGAACCGGGACAATTGGCATTCGGTGAAAGATTCACACCTATGACTCATTATATTCATGCGCGCCCTCTCGCCCACTGTTGCTTTGTTTTCCCTATTTACACTGAAGATGGAGTTTTCAGAAATCTCCACTCTGCCCAGAGTTTGCGAAAGTAGCTGTTTTTAGTGACTGAAACCTCCATATAGGTGTGAATGAGAGGTGCAGTCGAATAAATAAATATGCGTCTTTTTTATCCGGCTACATGTAGGCCATCACTGTGCAAAGCCTCTAATGTTGAAATGGTAGTAATATTTGTTAAAATAATAGTAGGCTAATTTCCACATTAATTGGTAAAATGGCACAAGGGATGTGATGGGGGGGGGGGGGGGGGAGAGATGGCTGTTTTATAAGGGGAATGATTTGAGATTTTTATTTCAGAAGGGATGCCATCCCCCCTCAACTCGAGTACTGCGTATAAGGCCACATTTCACCAGACATGGGCCCTTCGATTTCCATCACTAGAGCGCGTCAAATTACTTTCGGTTTTGCTAGCATGGACGCGCTTCTTTTAAATGAAGACACAGATGTGTCAGACATCGACAAAACGGTAAAGAATAAGTGGAGATGGGCTTGGCTAAATGAAATGGGCGATAATGGCAAGCCATTTGAAAATGGCAGGTGTGTGCTTTTGTGTAGTTTGCCATAAAAAAATAGTCTTTTCTTAGACTATTTTAAGTCTCATCTCATCTCGTTATCTCTAGCCGCTTTATCCTGTTCTACAGGGTCGCAGGCAAGCTGGAGCCTATCCCAGCTGACTACGGGCGAAAGGCGGGGTACACCCTGGACAAGTCGCCAGGTCATCACAGGGCTGACACATAGACACAGACAACCATTCACACTCACATTCACACCTACGGTCAATTTAGAGTCACCAGTTAACCTAACCTGCATGTCTTTGGACTGTGGGGGAAACCGGAGCACCCGGAGGAAACCCACGCGGACACGGGGAGAACATGCAAACTCCACACAGAAAGGCCCTCGCCGGCCACGGGGCTCGAACCCGGACCTTCTTGCTGTGAGGCGACAGCGCTAACCACTACACCACCGTGCCGCCCTACTTTAGGTCTTTAAATAATAAAAAAAAAATAGTCTTACTTTTCTTGTTTCCTGGTTTTATTTCAACAGATTTTCTTATTTTTCTTTCTGTTCCATTCTTTTGAAAGCATGGTTCAAGTTCGACTGCACTTGCACTTTTCTCTTAACCACTGTTGTGCGTTACTAAAGTATTGTTGAAATAAATTTGCACTTTGCGCTGAAAATTTGATGTTTCATTATTACCATTGTCATTACTGGCTATAAAAGTCTTGCCTTAGCTTTAGTCATTGTTAAAATTATGTAAATGTACTATAAGTAGGGGCCTTGGGGGTAAGGGACAACACGGCGTTTAAAATTTGACACATCGCTGACGTGGCAGGGGCCAACGACATGGAACTTTTTTAAATTTTTAATTTATTTATTTTTTTTGCTTTAATCCATGTTTCTGATCCCATGTCCATACAGTAAATATATACGTTATCAATTACACTCGCCTCACCTCTTGCAAGCATCACCAAGCTGTGAGCAGCATCAGGGCTTGGAGTATTTCGGTTACCGATTTTGTTTACTGTGTTTTGTTCCAAGTACAGCGCTGTGAACTAGATCTGTTTTCAAAAGAGTAAGAAAGCACTTGTTCATGAATTGTCTTTGAAGCATTATTTAGTACCAATGAGCACATTTTGTTTCACAAGTGTAGTGTACTCCTAAAATAAAATTAACGCGAATAGCAGAAGTTTGACCAATTACACTTTTAGTTTTCACGAAGGAGCTGATTTATTCCCACATGGGACTTTTGTAATTGCAAACCGAGCGGCTTGCTCAAAAGATTCCAACGTTGTCTTCGCTGCCTTCTCAAGTTTTTGTTGAATGGCTGGAATTCTTGGCGTAAATATCTGTCAAGAAGCTCAAAAAACCTTTTCATATGACCTTTCAGAAGGAAAGCTGTGCTAATCAAAAGGTAAATTTTCTTAAAATAAACACCACTTACTCGATATCAAATCAGTAGCCTTGGCGAACCACGAGGTGAATTTCGTTTATCTTGTTATCTGCCGATTATCTTCCGATACTATGAAGTTACAACGAGGTTTCTGGTTCTGAAGTTTATCAAGAAGTAGAACGGGTAATCGAACTTGATCAGGATAAGTGCTGATTGGTTACGAAGTTTCAATATTGTTACACTCATTCTTGCGTTCGTACAACACGATGACATCGTGTCTTCGCCACTTGTTCTTGTGTATCTTCGATAACACGAGATCAACTGTTCGTATCGTGAGATCATGATTCACCAGTTTGATGATTATGCGCAGTGCGCTATTGTTCCACTCATTCTTACAACACGATGACAGTGGCTCCGCCTCTATGGGGCAGTAGCCACAAATATTAGTGCATCTCAGAAAATTAGAATATTGTGAAAAAGTTAAATATTTTCCATCAGTTATTTAAGAAAGTGAAAATGTTATATATTATAGATCCATTACATATAAACTAAAATGTTTCAAGCATTTTTCTATTTTAATTTTAATCAGTATGGCATACAGTACAAAAACAAACAAAAAAATCTCAAAATATTAGAATATTTCATTTCGAGTTTGAATAAAACAGCATGAACACAGTGCATGTCTCGGTCTAGTTCAGTACACACAACCACAATCATGGGGAAGACTGCTGACTTGACTGTTGTCCAGAAGATGATCACTGATGCCCTCCACAAGGAGGGTAAGCCACAAAAGGTCATTGCTGAAAAGGGTGGCTGGAAAAGGTGCACAAGCAACAGGGATGGCCACAGTCTTGAGAGGATTGTCAAGAAAAGTTGATTCAAGAACTTGGGAGAGCTTCACAAGGAGTGGACTGAGGCTGGCGTCAGTGTATCAAGACCCATCATGAACAGACATCTTCAAGAAAGGGGATACAACTTTCGCATTCCTAATATCAAGCTACTCCTGAGCCAGAGACAATGTCCGAGGATGTGATTCTTCCAGATTTTTCCGGAATTCTGGATTTTCAGGCATAAAAATGCGACCCTCGTGAATCATGCAAATTCTTTTTTTTGGGGGGTGGTAGGACCACATTACCACATTATCCATAGGCAACTCCAATGAGCCACGCATGCGCATAATAACCTACCCTAGGTTAAGCGGTACCAATAATAATAATAAAAAAAAAGCCCATTATGCATAACGCGAGAGTAACCTTTATGTGACCCGAGTCTTGAAGACTTGAACAAAGTTAGCTAGCTAGCTGGCGTCGTTAGCATTACGGTTAGCTCGGCCAGGAAGCACCGGACAACAGGCTGGAGATGAAGCGGGGTTTTTGTGAGCGTCGTTATCATCACCTACTATAGGAATGCTGCCCACCGGAGGCCACTCAAGTTTTGGATGAGGGTAGAGCCTGAGGGTTTGCTAAAGCAGTGTGAGGGAAGAGTGAAGATGCGATGCTGGGGCAAAAGGAGGCGGCGCGGGGTGCTGAGGGTCGCCGGACGGAGTTCCGCGCTCGGCCGCTTCCAGCCCTCAGGACACTCGGGGGCTGCGTGCTGCTCCAGGCGGCCCTGTGCCTCGCCAGACCCAGCGGGATAATCAGCACCAACAGCCATAACAACCACCCGAGTGTCAACGTTTACATGAGTGAAGATGAGGTGAAGAAACTTCTGGGTGAGTGTCTGAGTGTGTGTGTGTGGGGTTCCTCTCTCAGTCCATGTTGGCTGTGTGTGTGCGTGCGTGCGCTAAAGCAGCCTGGATGTAGAAACACATTACACTGTTAGCTTGCAAACTAATTTAATACTTTACATAAGTACACATGAGTGAAGTTAGGAATTAATCAGTTTGTTAATTCATCAACAGTTTTGTTTTCCAGGTAGTAGTTTAAAGTGTGTCCCAGTTTGAATTCACTGGAAATTATAGTTAGTTAGTAACACATCTATAAACGAGCGCTATTACGCATGCGTATGAACAGGCCGAATCCCAAACGGCTCCTGGTTGGAGACGGAGTGCACTACTGTAGAAGCCTTTTTATACTTTCTATAGGGCGGTTTTGGAGAGAGCTGGGAGGCATTTGGGATTCAGCCACAGCTAGCTGCTCTTTTGTTAATAATAATAATAATTAATAATTAACTGAATCCCAAATGCCCCCCAGCTCTCTCCAAAACCGCCCTATAGAAAGTATAAAAAGGCTTCTACAGTAGTGCACTCCGTCTCCAACCAGGAGCCGTTTGGGATTCGGCCTGTTCATAATCATGATGATAATTATATAATAATAATAATAATAATAATTATTATTATTATTAGACTGCACAGTGGTGTAGTGGTTAGCACTGTTGCCTCACAGCAAGAAGGTCCTGGGTTCGAGCCGCGTGGCCAGCAAGGGCCTTTCTGTGTGGAGTTAAACTGCTCACCTTGAATTCCATTTGGCCATTAATGGGGTGCTGAGTCATTATAACATCTCATGGGTAAAGTTCTCTGAATACTCTCTGTTTGTACCACACTGCTGCCGTGTCGCATTATGGGTCTATATATTTTCCTGCTTTTTTGTCCTTGGCCAATCACATCCCTGATGTCAGAAATGTCTTATCTGGGCTAAGGAGAGAAAGAAATGGACTGTTGCTCAGTGGTCCAAAGTCCTCTTTTCAGATGAAAGTACATTTTGCATTTAATTTGGAAATCACGGTCCTAGAGTCTGGAGGAAGAGTGGAGAGGCACAGAATCCAAGGGGTTTGAAGCCCAGTGTGAAGTTTCCACAGTCTGTAATGATTTGGGGTGCCATGTCATCTGCTGGTGTTGGTCCAGTGTATTTTATCAAGTCCAAAGTCAACACAGCCATCTACCAGGAGATTTTAGAGCACTTCATGCTTCCAACTGCTGACGAGCTTTTTGGAGATGCTGATTTCCTTTTCCAGCAGGACTTAGCACCTACCCACAGTGCCAAAACTACTACCAAATGGTTTGCTGACCATGATATTACTGTGTTTGATTGGCCAGCCAACTTGCCTGACCTGAACCCCATAGAGAATCTATGGGGTATTGTCAAGAGGAAGATGAGAAACACCCGACCCAAAAATACAGATACGCTGAAGGCCACTATCAAAGCAACCTGGGCTTCAGTAACACCTCAGCAGTGCCACAGACAGCAGTGCCTCCGCCTCCATGCCACACCGCATTGATACAGTAATTCATGGTAAAGGAGCCCCAACCAAGTATTGAGTGTATAAATAAATATACTTTTCAGAAGTTGGACATTTCTGTATTGTAAATCCTTTTTTGATTGATAAACTAATAATTTGAGATACTCGATTTTCTGATTTTCATGAGCTATAAGCCATAATCATCAAAATTAAAACAAAAAAGGCTTTAAATATTTCACTTTACATGTAATGAATATAGAATATATGAAAGTTTTACCTTTTTGAATTAAATTATGAAAAAAAGGAACTTTTTCATGGTATTCTAATTTTTTGAGATGCACTAGTATACTTCTCCCCTACACAGTGTCTCCTGAAGCTTACCTTTCTAAAGATCACGAACATCATAAATTTATTTTTAGACGATTCTTTTCTTCTACACATGTTAATATTGTTCATTCACACACTTGCTTAAATGTTCTTGCATTTCACTCTGATGTTCACAAGACTCTTTTTCTTCCCTCGCATGTAACAGTGGCTGATGTAACGCCGTTTGGGATCCAGGCTGAAGTGACACTCAAGACTAATTTCTTCTCCACCAGAGATATGTGCAACGAGTTCCTACCTGTCATCAAGCCAGGAGGTGAGTCAGATCCTCCATCTTGTTTCAGCACACAGTCTGATTGCATCCTGATCATCCATTTTCAATGCTGGGATCTCTCAACGCAACTTCTAGAGTCCGAATTCCCAACCTGTCCTACACATTTTAGTGATTTTATTTATATATATATATATATATATATATATATATATATATATATATATATATATATATATTTTTTTTTTTTTTTTTTTCCTGTTCTTACTCACTCACTTCAACTCTTAAAGGGCTGGTACGTAATTAGCTGATTTAGATTAAATGAGGTGGGTTGAGAGAGCAGGGAAAACTGTATTCCAGGACTGACGTTGGGAATCCCATGCCAGTTATTAGGACCCGAGCACCATCGATGTAAAGCCTTATTGTTTTCGGCATGTTTTTCTTTTTTTTTTTCTTTTTTTTCCCCTCTGTGTGCCAACTCGTTTTTGAGGCACTTGTGATGCTTGAAAACTCAATAATTTTGACATACTGATCAAATGTGCGTAAAATCACAAAGTTACATTGAACAAGGCAGGGCTTGACATTAAGGATTGCCTGATTGCCCGGGGCAAGTGAAACATGCATTTGGTCAAGTGGGATATGTCCCGGGCAAGTTGGAACGAGCATATATTACGAACTAGCACCACAAAAATTAGACTTTTTGATCTTTTATTTCAATTCCTAAAAGCGTCCCTCACTACGTATCCACCATTATGTCTTGGCTGTTTTCTTAGTCTCGGTTTCATTTACTGCTTTGCAAGTTATTTTATATCCCCCCGCTGTTGTAGTATGGTATGCGTACTGTTTATAGACCCCTTGTGTATGACCTCACGCATCACGTGATAATTACAGCTGGGGTCAGACAAGACACTGTCTTTCATGCAAGCGAGGCTTAATCTGTCTCCAATATGGCTAATTTTTGCGCCGTTTTTGCTTGTTCAAACAGAGAAATAGATAAAAGGCATTACCATCTCCCCGCTATCAAGAAAAATGTTAACAAATAGAAGCAAGTACTTCAAGAACAACGAGGTGGTTAAAGAATATGAGGAGAGGAGCTCAGCCTGAAAACTCCAGAGAAATTCACGGTTGTGTTTTAAAATGTATTTTACAAAACCAGAAAGTCGGAAGTGAGGATGGAAGAGTTTGCTTAAGAATCTCGTTTTTTTTTTTTTTCCTGCTCGCATTCGAGTTAGCTCCTTCATGAAAGTGTTTGATTTTCTTAAAGGTGAAGTCGCTTCCTTATTCGACACAGAAAACCCAGATTGGTTTCAAACAACTTGGGCATTAAAAAATTTTTTTTTAAAATGAACAAAGAGCGACATGTGCAATAAATCCTGAAAAAACAGAACAGATTAAGAGCAGAGAGAGCTGGAGCTTTGTTTCTGTTATCGGAGGAACACAGTCCTGTGCAAAATATTTATATATCGTATTTATTTATTTATTTATTTATTTATTTGTGTCATCTACCTCTAGGTTTAATAAATAAATAAAGCGCTGCGTCATGACAGACCAGCAGCACTGATTCAGTTGCAGGTTGCCAGGTCTGTATTAAACACCCACAACCGACACACTAAACAATTTTAAACTCAAACATTATCCTGTCTGTCATGATGCAGTGCGGTGTTTTTTTTGTTGTTTTTTTTGTTTGTTTTTTTTTCTTTAAACCTAGAGGTGGTTGATGTAACAAAAAAAAGATGTATGAATATTCTCAAACACAGGGCTGTCCAAAAGTCTTGGCACCCTATTGTTTTCTTCATACAAACTTTGTCATAGGTTTCTACATTATCAAGTAATGAACCTACAGTCTGAGAGAGAGTTCTACACAAACACACTGAACTTTACAACAGCTGCATGCATGTGAAATGGAAATAAATCGACTAAGGCAGGAAAAACTATTTTGGATAAAATTGTTATTGTCTGTTACAAGTAAAAAGTAACAAATAACCAAACTTGATCAATAATGAAACTTCAACTCAATGTGCAAGCTTCATTTTATGTTGCAATTCTCAACTATTCTATCATTTTTGGGGTTTTTTTTTTTTAGAAAAAAATAGTACTCGCAAAATAGAGGGCAAGTGATAATATTGGGTGGACAAGTGGAAATTAACCCCCACCTGCCCCCCAGGGCAAGTGGGTTTAAAAGTTAATGTTGAGCCCTGCAAGGGACTGGGCGTGGTCCTGGAGCTCTATAGCGCCCCCGTGAACAAGCTATGGTTGAGATGAAGTTGCTCGGATGGGCACGAAATTTGGTGTGATCGATACGCTTGTGATACAGGACAAATTTCACTTGGTTGTATTTGACTCCGCCTAACAGGAAGTCAGCCATGCTGGATAGAATGTGGGATTTTTAAACCAGGGATAAGAATTTTCTGTGGATCTGCGGAATTCCGAGTTTTTCCCGCTGAAAATGTCACTTTTGTGAAAAGTGTAAATCCACTGAGAGAATTTCAGGGGGGTAGGGGTCGGCGCGAGGCGAGGTTTGTGGTGGCACAAGCAGGCAGGACCGACCGACCGACCGCCAGCATCTTTCGGCAACGCTCATCGCAAAATTAGTTGCAGCTGTGATAACGGAAATTGTCATTGCTTTCTTCAATATTTATGCTAACGACAACTCACGACGATTTCCGGCAACATTTTGGCGCTAGTTTCATCTCACTTCTGCAACCCCGATTCCAAAAAAGTTGGGACAAAGTACAAATTGTAAATAAAAACGGAATGCAATAATTTACAAATATCAAAAACTGATATTGTATTCACAATAGAACATAGACAACATATCAAATGTCAAAAGTGAGACATTTTGAAATTTCATGCCAAATATTGGCTCATTTGAATTTTCATGACAGCAACACATCTCAAAAAAGTTGGGACAAGGGCAATCAGAGGCTGGAAAAGTTAAAGGTACAAAAAAAGGAACAGCTGGAGGACCAAATTGCAACTCATTAGGTCAATTGGCAATAGGTCATTAACATGACTGGGTATAAAAAGAGCATCTTGGAGTGGCAGCGGCTCTCAGAAGTAAAGATGGGAAGAGGATCACCAATCCCCCTAATTCTGCGCCGACAAATAGTGGAGCAATATCAGAAAGGAGTTTGACAGTGTAAAATTGCAAAGAGTTTGAACATATCATCATCTACTGTGCATAATATCATCAAAAGATTCAGAGAATCTGGAAGAATCTCTGTGCGTAAGGGTCAAGGCCGGAAAACCATACTGGGTGCCCGTGATCTTCAGGCCCTTAGACGGCACTGCATCACATACAGGCATGCTTCTGTATTGGAAATCACAAAATGGGCTCAGGAATATTTCCAGAGAACATTATCTGTGAACACAATTCACCGTGCCATCCGCCGTTGCCAGCTAAAACTCTATAGTTCAAAGAAGCCGTATCTAAACATGATCCAGAAGCGCAGACGTCTTCTCTGGGCCAAGGCTCATTTAAAATGGACTGTGGCAAAGTGGAAAACTGTTCTGTGGTCAGACGAATCAAAATTTGAAGTTCTTTATGGAAATCAGGGACGCCGTGTCATTCGGACTAAAGAGGAGAAGGACGACCCAAGTTGTTATCAGCGCTCAGTTCAGAAGCCTGCATCTCTGATGGTATGGGGTTGCATTAGTGCGTGTGGCATGGGCAGCTTACACATCTGGAAAGACACCATCAATGCTGAAAGGTATATCCAGGTTCTAGAGCAACATATGCTCCCATCCAGACGACGTCTCTTTCAGGGAAGACCTTGCATTTTCCAACATGACAATGCCAAACCACATACTGCATCAATTACAGCATCATGGCTGCGTAGAAGAAGGGTCCGGGTACTGAACTGGCCAGACTGCAGTCCAGATCTTTCATCCATAGAAAACATTTGGCGCATCATAAAACGGAAGATATGACAAAAAAGACCTAAGACAGTTGAGCAACTAGAATCCTACATTAGACAAGAATGGGTTAACATTCCTATCCCTAAACTTGAGCAACTTGTCTCCTCAGTCCCCAGACGTTTACAGACTGTTGTAAAGAGAAAAGGGGATGTCTCACAGTGGTAAACATGACCTTGTCCCAACTTTGAGATGTGTTGTTGTCATGAAATTTAAAATCACCTAATTTTTCTCTTTAAATGATACATTTAAATATCGGGGTTGTACCATTCACGGAGAAACAAGCTATACGTACACGGTTTTGATCACTTCTTAAGTGATCAAACATGAGGAACTCTGCTGCTGAATACAAGAAAGAGCTAGAGGAAAAAAGACAAGCAAGAGAGTTCAGACAAAATAAGTTAATGTTAAAAAAATCAGTTCTGACCAAGGCACAGGCCAATAGAAATGTATCAGCAAAAGCTCTTAAGGCCCTACAAAAACAGACTATCTAGAAAGAGAAAATACACAAGTGAGAATCAGATGTCAAATGTAAGTAAATCTGTCAAATCTACAACTGCTCTCAAGAAATCTGCCAAGTCACCTGCTGTCACAAATGAACCTGTTGAGCAGTCAACCTCTTCCTCTATTCAGCCATCATCTAGCTCAAAACCAAGTTCTACTAATCCTGCAGCCACATCTACAACTGCATTACCATCTACCAAACCCTCTGCAACATCTTTTGCTCCTTTTCTCAGTAAAAAGAGAAAAGAAAGATTAAATTTTCTGGAAGAGATGGTTAGAAAGAAGGCGAAAAAACAATAAACAAACTAAACATCTATTTCTATTAATTGAAATTTTCACATTTGTCTATGGTGCTGACATTTTGGCGTTTAATACTGTGCTTCAAAACATTTTTCAATCTCTATAGATTGTAAATATATGGTGAGGTTTTTTTTTTATCTTATTTATAAAATATCTTTCAAATTCCTATGTGAAATCACTTTTTAAAGCACCAAAATAAAGGATTTTTATTTTAAATAAAATGTTTATATATATATAAACTTCTATTCCATACTGGTTGCAGATGTTCCTGTATACTATCCCAGCCACTTGGTTGTGCCTCTCCATGTACGCTGATCCAGCTAGCATCTTACACCCTGCTACTATGTGCTGGACTGTTTCAGGGGCTTCTTTGCACAGTCTGCATCTTGGGTCTGATCTACTCTGGTAGATCCTGGCCTCTATGGCTCTTGTGCTTATGGCCTGTTCTTGTGCTGCCATGATTAGTGCCTCTGTGCTGTCTGTCAGTCCTGCATTATCCAGCCACTGGTAGGATTTCTTGATATCAGCCACTTCCTCTATCTGACGGTGGTACATACCATGTAGGGGTTTGTCTCTCCAGGTTGTCTGTTCCTCCTCCTCCTCTGCACTCTCATCAGGGTTCTGCTGCCTGAGACATTCACTTAGCAGTTCATCCTTTGGGGCCATCGTTCTGATGTATTCTTGGATTTTCGATGTTTCATTCTGGACCGTGGTCTTGATGCTCACTAGCCCTCGGCCTCCCTCTTTCCGCTTAGTGTATAGTCTCAGGGCGCTGGACTTGGGGTGGAACCCTCCATGCATGGTGAGGAGCTTTCTAGTCTTGATATCTGTGGCTTCTATCTCCTCCTTTGGCCAGTTTATGATGCCAGCGGGGTATCTGATGACTGGTAGTGCGTACATGTTGATGGCTCGGACCTTGTTCTTACCATTCAGCTGACTTTTCAGGACCTGCCTTACTCTCTGGAGGTATTTGGCTGTGGTTGACTTCCTTGTGGCTTCTTCATGGTTTCCATTAGCCTGTGGGATGCCAAGGTACTTGTAGCTGTCTTGGATATCACCTATGTTGCCCTCTGGTAGGTCAATCCCCTCAGTCCGGATCATCTTGCCTCTCTTTGAGACCATCCGGCCACACTTGTCCAATCCGAATGACATCCCTATGTCATCGCTGTAGATCCGGGTGGTGTGGATCAGCGAGTCTATTTCTCGCTCGTTCCTGGCATACAGCTTGATGTCATCCATGTAGAGCAGGTGGCTGATTGTTGCCCCACTACGGAATCGGTACCCGTAGCCGCTCTTCGTGATGATCCGACTGAGGGGGTTCAGGCCTATGCAGAACAGCAGTGGTGATAGCGCATCTCCTTGGTATATGCCGCACTTGATGTTGACTTGGGCAATGGGTTTTGAGTTGGCCTCTAGGGTTGTCTTCCACATTTCCATTGAGTTCTGGATGAAGGTCCTTAGGTTCCTGTTGATCTTATACAGTTCCAGACATTCCAGTATCCATGTGTGTGGCATTGAGTCGTAGGCTTTCTTGTAGTCAATCCAGGCAGTGCACAGGTTGGTCTGTCTCTTCTTACAGTCTCGGGCGACTGTTCTATCGACCAGTAGCTGGTGCTTGGCTCCTCTGGTGTTACTGCCAATCCCTTTCTGTGCCTCGCTCATGTATTGAGCCACATGCTTACTCATTTTTGCCGCAATGCCTGACAGGGCCTTCCATGTTGTGCAGAGACAGGTAATTGGCCGGTAGTTGGATGGGATGGGTCCCTTCTGGGGGTCCTTCATGATTAGGACTGTCCTGCCTTGGGTTAGCCATTCTGGGTGGGTTCCATCCCTCAGCAGCTGGTTCATCTGTGCTGCTAGGCGTTCATGGAGTGCAGTTAGCTTCTTCAGCCAGTACGTATGGATCATATCGGGGCCTGGTGCTGTCCAGCTCTTCATCTTTGACACTCTTTCTTGGAAGTCTGCCATTGAGATGGTTACTGGTTCTTGTTCTGGGAGGTTGCTGTGGTCAGCTCTTAGGTCCACTAACCATTGGGCATCGGTGTTGTGTGATGCCGTTCTTTCCCATATGTCTTTCCAGTATTTTTCCACCTCAGCTCTTGGTGGGTCTGACCGGTTGTTGTTCCCCTGCCACTGAGAGTACACCTTGGCTGGTTCAGTGGAGAACAGCTTGTTTATTCTCCTGGCCTCTCCCTCCTTGGTGTATCTCTTCAACCGGGTGGCCAGAGCTGTTAGTCGCTGTTTGGCAGTTTCGAGTGCCTCTGGTATGGAGAGTGAGTTGTACTTCCTGGGTGCCCCTTTATTCACCATGTTCCCTTTCTGTAGTTCAGCTAGCTGGCTAACTTCTCTCCGTGCTCCCTTTATCTTGGCCTCTAATCGTCTCTTCCATGGTGGATACTGTTTATGTCCCGAGCCCACCTTGTGTCCAAGCATCCCCATGATTACTGTTGCTGTACTGTGTATCAGCTTGTTGGTCTCAGTGATGGTTCTTGTGGAGATTGTCTTCAGAGCAGCATTCACATCTACTAGTAGATCTTCTGAAGGTACTTGGCAACTCAGCTTCGGTATTCTCATCAGTTTGCTCATCAGTTTGCCCTGGTTCCCTAGCAACTGACGCAGACCTTGTTGACCCGGGCGACGTCTGAGCCGGTATGACTCTATCAGTTATGTCTTCACTCATTCCTGAGGTAGGCCGATATATCATGAGGGGTCTTGCCTAAGGGCCCTTACTGGATGATGTTTTGCCCCGACCGGGATTCGAACCCCGATCTCCTGCGTCGTAGTCAGTGAGCATTACCACTGTACTATCCAGCTGATATATCACTGTACTATCCAGCCAAGGTTCTGTGGGACTTCAGCTTCCAGACTGACAAACAGATCCTGGCTAACCAACCGGACATAGTGGTGATGGACAAAGAGCAGAAGAGGGTGGTGGTGATAGATGTGGCGATCCCAGCTGACGCCAACATCAGGAAGAAGGAACATGAGAAACTTGAGAAGTATCAAGGGTTGAAAGAGCAGCTGGAACGGATGTGGAAGGTCAAGGGTTGCGTGGTCCCCGTGGTAGTGGGGGCACTTGGGGCAGTAACCCCCAAACTGGGAGAGTGGCTCCAGCAAATCCCAGGAACAACATCTGAAGCCTCAGTCCAGAAGAGCGCAGTCCTAGGAACATCGAAGATACTGCGCAGAACCCTCAAACTCCCAGGCCTCTGGTAGAGGACCCGAGCTTGAGGATGACATGGATACCCCCCCCCCCCCCCCCCTTGATTTTTTTTTTTTTTAATATATATAAAATTGTGTTTTAGAAAATTTATATATAACCATTGATTGATATTATCTGTTTTAGAAAATGTATACACAAACATCAATTACTTATAATTATTTCTTGAATTTGACTTAAGTTCAATAGTCTATTTGATATTTATTTCACACAGAATACAGTTGTTTGCAAATGTTTCAGAAGTTTGGGAAAATGATTAAGATATTGTTGGATATTTCAAGCTTTCAAAGGTAATGATTTCCCTTTATTTTCAATGTTAGAAGTCATCAGAGGTCACCATTTCTTAGTGCATTTTATAAAAATTTTCCATGCTCAAAGGGGGGCGCACCCCCCTTTGAAACCCCCCCCATGCATGCTTTGTGTGCATTATGTCTGCCCTTGGCAGACATTTCAGAGTTGTTGTTGTTTTTTTTTTAAATGTCCCATTCTCATCCCTGTTAAACTTTCCTGCACTGTTTTAAGGGGCTCACCATGGCTAAAAACTCAAGGAACTTTGCACATGCATTTGTCCTATGATATAACTTGAGGTGATCTGGTAAATCAGTCTGGCACAGACCTGGGCATTTTACGGCCCGCGGGCCACATCCGGCCCTTTGGTTCATTCTGACTGGCCCGCGTAAGGTTAATTAGAAATTACAAAATAAACGTATTTTCTAATTTTACCTCATGCATGGACTGAATGTGCATTGCTTTTATTTTGAAGTTGTGTTCAACAAAAACGCAATGCACGCAACATGAACATGACATGAAATCCCACGAAACCTAATCCCGTGATAACTACTTCCGTAATTTGTCCAGACCAACCACAAACTTGTACGTCATCCTTCAAACGGTCCAGCCAATCACACAGTGTGACATCACCAGCAGGCGCCGGAGCCCGAGCCGATCTGTAGATCTGATCCCTACACCGAATCGACACGGCATCATTATTATAATATGATGTATCTTGTTTGATATTTGGAGTAGAAAGACAATATTGTGATGTCTTTATTGTGTTTTGGGTGAATGTGACTGAAAAAAAAATGGTACAAACGTTCACATTTTGTTAACCATTGTTTTGGGAAATTTGATTGAATAAATGACATTTTTTTGTAAGGCAACCTCGTTTTTTCCATACTCTTACCAGTCTTAGCAGTTTGTAAAAACAATGTTATTTACTGCTTTATATAAAGAAATACAATTAATATTATGCAGAATTTAGTTCAGCCTTTTGGTCCGGCCCTCCACAAAATTTTCTGTTTCTCATGTGGCCCCATGGAAAAAATAATTGCCCACCCCTGGTCTAGCACTACGTTCAGACTGCAACCTGAAACGACCCATATCCGATTTGTTGTGAAATCCGATTTTTTTGTTAGGCCGTTCACATTACCAGTTATATGAGACTTGTATGCGATCTCCAATATGAACGGAAAACGACCCAAAAGTGTCCTGCATGCGCAAATTGACACGTAATAAGCACATCTACATAATACATAAACAAAAAAAAAGCGCACTCTTCAAGTTTAATGATTTTTGTTTGTTTGTTTGTTTAATTATCTGGTTAGTGTTAAAGTGTGAGGTCTCGTGTGTGTTTTTGTTTCTGAACTGAAATGAAAACGTGTAGCCTGGTAACGAGGGTTGAGTCCTAAATGTCTCTCTAATTTCTATATAAGTGCACTACATGTTACTAGGAAGTAATGGATTTTTAAACTCTATATAGTGCACTCGAGCTTCAGTAGGCAGTCATTTGGGATACGGCCGCTGTATTACCAAACTCTTAATTCAGGCTTAATAATTTGCACATATTTATTTCGTCATATTAATAAACTTTTTTTCTACATTTTTATAAATATTTATTTAGATTGTTTATAGCCAGCTGAATTCTGCAACTTCTCTCAGCGCTGGCTCAAGGTGCAGAAACACCAGTGCAGTTTGCTATGGAGATGAGGCGAGACCTGGCGATGTGGTTTTTGTGGCGGCGGCGGAACTCGCACAATAATCTGATTAATGTGGGCAGCAGACTAATGAGACCGAAGGTGTCAAATTACTGGAAATTTTCAGAACAATCTTATCTTGTAATACAGGATGGTTTAAGTTATAAATCAGTTATAGAAACTGTTTTATTTAATCAGGCTAACAGATAAACATCCAGGTTTCTACCAAATCCACCATTAGCTTGATCAATTTTATAAAAGTCTATTTAAATTCTGAAAATTGTACAAACGTTCTTGTTTTCCACCAAAGAGGCGGGATTAGCCAACGCAGAATAGTGACGTTTGTCTCTTGTCGATGACGTGTAGGTCGCATGAATGCGACCTGTCCGGTCAGACTGCAGTCACATGTGAAAATATCGGATATGCATCGGATTTAGGACCACATATCCAAGCGGCCTGGGTCGCATGTGAAAAAAAATCGGATCTGTGTCGTTCAGATTGTCAATAACAAATCGGATACAGGTCGCATATGGGCAAAAAAATCGGATATGGGTCGTTTCAGGGTGCAGTCTGAACGTAGTCTAGGTGTGCTTCGTTAACTAGATAGCGCCCCCTAGTTCAAAAATACAGATTTGACACCTTGGAAATATTCGAAAACTCAGGAAATTTCACGCACTTGTGAAAATGGGGCAAAAGTTTATTCTTAGGTTATTTGGCTTGGGTGAGGCTAGAAGACATCATAGCACTGAGTACCAGGGCCCTTTACCACTGCTAGCAGCTATATTTTCATATTGTATTTATTGTGGGGGAAATCCATTGGATTTGGCTCTTCCTTGCAAAATATCATTTGCATCAAAAATTTTAGCCTCAAGAAATCTATATTGTGTGGGGAAAAAAATATATAGTACTGTGCAAAAGTTTTAGGCACATGTAGACCAAAAATGGTTTAAAAGTAATGAAATGCAATGTTTCAGCATTAAAAAAAAATACTGTAAGCAGTAAGCCATAATAAATGAAACAAAGCCCATATTTGGTGTGAGACAAGCCTTTGCTTTAAAAAAAAAAAGTCTCCGGTATAATGAGTGCAGTTTTATAACCAGCCACAGTTCTGCTGAACACTTTGACTGTTACACTTGCTTCTTAATTTTGCACCAAAACCCAGTAGCCTTCACTGTTTTTTTTTAATCTGAAAAGTGCTCTCTTGTGTAATATGCTGCTCAGATACAAACATTCTTGTCCTGTAACATTTTACTTTTGTGCTGGAAAACGACCGTTTGGACTCCTAAAACATTTTAGTACTGACTTGATAATGTATAAGTCATAAAATAGACATCTGTAACAAAGCTTATATGAAACAACAAAAAAAAAAAAATAGGTTGCCTAAGACTTTTGAACAGTACTGTATATTGGAAAAGTGCACTTTAATTCTGATTTAGTGCCATTGCAACCAGACAGCCATCATCACTCTTCTGCTAGGTTGAGAAATATTTGATTAAAATGATCATGTGAGACTGTTGTGATTTATTCTCATTTACGAGCCACTAATAGGAGGAGGGGATAAGATGATGCAAAAACTCACTTGACGGCTACAGAATAGATGCGCTGGTGGCAACAGCGAAACATAAACGAATGCGAATCCAACAGTACAAAACCAAAATTCAGATGCTTCTTAAAAGAATGCAGCACAAACACTTAATATGCTAGACAAGAACAGAGGGAACCCCCCCCCCCTTGTCCAAAATCACTCCCTACTTACTATATAGGGCACTGTATAGTGGGAACGCCATTTTGTAGTGCTGTCTGAAACCTTAATGAGGATTACAGGGTTCTCCACTTTTCAAAAATAAAAGGTGGTGGCAGGGGTTTGGGAGCTGCCTAGGCCCCCAAAGGGGTCCAGGGCCCCCTTGAAGCTGACTGACTTTGGGCTTTTTTGACAGTGAAACTGGCTAATAAATGAATAGGAAATTTTGTTAAAATCTCGTCTCATTATCTGTAGCCGCTTTATCCTGTTCTACAGGGTCGCAGGCAAGCTGGAGCCTATCCCAGCTGACTACGGGCGAAAGGCGGGGTACACCCTGGACAAGTCGCCAGGTCATCACAGGGCTGACACATAGACACAGACAACCATTCACACTCACATTCACACCTACGCTCAATTTAGAGTCACCAGTTAACCTAACCTGCATGTCTTTGGACTGTGGGGGAAACCGGAGCACCCGGAGGAAACCCACGCGGACACGGGGAGAACATGCAAACTCCACACAGAAAGGCCCTCGCCGGCCACGGGGCTCGAACCCAGGACCTTCTTGGTGTGAGGCGACAGTGCTAACCACTACACCACCGTGCCGCCCTTTGTTAAAATCATTTTACAAAAAATTAACACATTCTTACTGTACATATCTGATTGACAACGGCCAAAGCTAGAACTTTTAATACAAGATGTTTTATTGGGTCCGGTTTCCCAAAGCAGCAGCAGCAGAAATTTTACACAAAATAAATTATAATAATAAAATAAAAGTTCAAGTAATTATTACAACAAAAATGCCTTGTCTACAAAACAATACTGTATTGCACTATGTTTGCACCATAAAAGTTTAAAAGTGCCCATGGAGAACACTGGATTATTTACACACTATATAGTGCACTCCAAGTATCCCACAATGCATCATGAAAAGTAATGCACAACCGATGGTCACTAACCAAAGCAATATATCCCATCATGCATTGCGGTCGTGCTGAAAGAAATCAAAGTAAAAGTTTCAAATTTGATTTAATAAAAGGCAGCGGCAAAGAAGAAAGGATTCAGCCTTGATTTAAAAGAACTGCACTTTATATTTATTAATGTGGGAAATACGTTCAGTATAATATGGATTTATCACAAAAATACATGCATGTATTTATTATTTTGAAAACCCACCAGCCAACTGATCTGGCATGTTTTAATTGTGCGACAGTAATGACGTAAACACCAGTGCAACGGAGTAGTGTCCGAAAGTGTTTTTCATTTTACCGATGAGCTCACTATGTAGTCCTCTATATAGTAATTCCCTATATAGGGAGTAGTGAATGAGTGAGCGATTTCAGACATAGGGTCACTCACTCACTCACTCACTCACTCACTCACTCACTCAATCTGTGTCACTTTCTCCTCAAAGGAAGGGTGGTGAATGTTTCCAGTGTCATGGGTTCCATTGCTCTGAGCCGCTGCAGCCCGGACCTCCAGGCTCGCTTCCGCAGCGATGACATCACCGAGGAGGAGCTGGTGGGGCTAATGGAGCGCTTTGTGAAGGATGCTCAGGAGGGAGCTCACACCCAAAGAGGCTGGCCTGACACCGCGTATGGTGTATCCAAGACCGGCCTGACCACCCTGACCAGGATCCACGCCCGGATACTGACGCAGAACAGAGCTGCGGATCAGATCCTGTGCAATGCCTGCTGTCCAGGCTGGGTCAGGACTGACATGGCAGGGCCAAATGCCACAAAGTCTCCAGATGAGGGTGCCATTACTCCAGTCTATCTGGCTCTGCTGCCACCTGGGGCCAAAGAACCTCATGGGCAGTTTGTGTCAGAAAAAACAGTGCAGCCGTGGTGAGCATGTGTGTGTGTGCTTGACCATTAGCCACTTTGATTATAAAAGTATTCAATAATAATAATCTATTATATAATCTCGATTGCAGTTTGAAAGTGCTTTAGCTGCTGACTATAAATGACATTACATGAGGGGTAATTTCTTATTTTTCGATACATTAGGTACTGAGACTTTATCATTAGAACACGGCTTGGCATCTATGCTGAATTTAAAAAAAAAAAAAAAGCTGATAAGAGGATTGATTAGATTTATTGATTGAAAGACAAATGAACATATAATTATTAACATGTGCCTTATTCTGCTTATGGTTAATATGTTGATGATTACACCAATTTGTCCACGTTTATCACCATCACCAATTAATGATTATTATTTATGGCTTGTGGATTATAAATTAAAATAAAATAAAGAATTTCACATCCATGGTCCTTTTCATTCTCCAGATATTATCATTTCATTAACACACTTCTATCCATGGCTTCTGACCCTAAACTAAATAAAAGGCTTTCTGATAAAATAGACTCTAGAATTATTGGCGCCTGTCCTGAAAGCAAGCAAAAATGCATGACATTTTTGGGCAATGAGTGATATTTTAAAGATGATACGGTACATGAAAAAGAGAAGTTTTTCTTCTAGACTGTAGGTTTTATTTCTGCCGAACTGTGGCTGCAAAATTATCAGCACCCCTACAGTTAACATTTGGTGAGAAGTTTATAGTTAACTCCAGAAAAATGTTTATTTTTGCCCATTTTAATAGGAACATCTATACTGCTGCTCATCTAAATTGTTCAAACAGCCAATTTCTTATCCACTGGCAGTCCAGTCTTTTCTAGTTTTTGTCTTCAGTCAGGTTCGTGTTCCTGGCTGACAGGGTTTCCTCCTCAGCTCCGCTGGGATGGGGTATTGTATCCTGGCTCGTCCCATCGTTTTCAGGGCCAGCAGCTCCTCTCTCGAATAAGTGAGAAAACTGGCTCCTGGTTACGTGTTAAAGTTAAAAGTGGAGAGACAGTGTTTCCACCCACAGAACTGCCTCTCCACTTTTAACTTTAACATGCATCAGAGTGGGCCCTGATGTGATTGTGGTGGAAAATGGAGACCCCACTGATTCCAGAGTAATGTTTATTTCTCATGCAGGGCCAGGGAGAAAACTCCCGTGACCTGAGTTGCATGCCATCAAATAAGCCAGTGTGCATAGCTCATAGTGTTTCATGATTGGTTACAGGTAAACAAAGAACTTTCATTTTTTATTGGTAAAATAAAGATAAAACTAACATGAATCATCATGAATGATTACATAATCGTCAGGAAAGGAAATACAAACACTCACCGGCCACTTTAATACGAACGTATTAAAGTCTCAAGTATTTTCATGTTTTGTCAAGTCAAGTCACAAGTCATGAAAACAGTGACTCGAGTCGACTCGAGTCCAAGTCCCCAAGTCTCAAGTCCCCACCTCTGAGGTGTAGTGTCAAACAGCTTACCTGATTGCTTAGAGTGTGGTGTGTGCTTTGCTTGTGCTTGCCTGTGCCTCTGCTGCTTGCTGCTCTTGGCTATACAAATACATAGGAGGACATGTAACTGATATAACTAGGCACATACAGTACATACAGGAGTATGTACTACACTATTTCATTTAGTTCACCAAAACCTTACCTAATCTTCCATTTATATTTGGTGTTTTTCTTTGCTGCTGCTATGAGTCCTGGCTGATATTCAATGAATGTCTTGAACTCAGTACAGGACAACTGAAAGTTTAGCCTGACTTGAAGCTCAGCCTTCACCATTGCAACAGAAAGTCTGTTTCTTTTATCCGTCCAAGCATCCTCCATTGCCCCTTTTCCACCAAAGCAGTTCCAGGGCTGGTTCGGGGCCAGTGCTTAGTTTGGAACCGGGTTTTCTGTTTCCACTGACCAAGAACTGGCTCTGGGGCCAGAAAAAACGGTTCCAGGTTAGCACCAACTCTCTGCTGGGCCAGAGGAAAGAACCGCTTACGTCAGCGGGGGGGCAGAGTTGTTAAGACCAACAACAATAGCAAGACCGCGAAAGATCACCATTTTTAAGCGACGAGAAGCAGCAGCTGTACAAACGCGAAGTCATCCATTATTATTATTGTTGTTGTTGTTGCTGCTGCTGCTTCTTCCGTGTTGTTTTTGCTTTGATATTCGCGCCGAGGTTTATGTAAACGTGAAGGCGAAGTGGCCAAGAGGTTAGAGCGCTTGACCACTAAGCGAACGGTCCCCGGTTCGAGCCTCGGCTCGATGGGGATCTGGGGCTCGCTCCCTGTCCACCCAGCAGTGAATGGGGACCTGGTGGAAACACTGGGGGAAGTAAGGCGGCGAGGAAAGGAACTGGCCACCCTACCTCACTATGCCGATGGCCCAGGACAAGTGCGCTCTCTAACAGGCACTCCCCCAATGTACGAATCGTATATGGGACCCTCTCTTCTTCTTCTTATGTAAACGTAGCGACATAACTGACGTATACAGCGACGTAACTGACGTAAACAGCGACATAATGACGTATTCAGCGACGTAATGATGTGGCTCCGCTTAGCACGGCGAGCTACGGAAAAGCAAACTGGTTCTCAGCTGGCTCGCAAGTTGAAAGACACATTTTGCCCATCATGTACAAAAAACCGGGACATTCAGTGTCCTGGATTTTTATTTTTCCGGGACAGACCATGAAAATCCGGGACAATCAGGAAAAACCAGGACAGGTGGCAACACTACCGATACGCCTCCTAATAAAATTCTCCATGTGTGTATGTATGTATGTATATACCCTCACCGGCCACTTCTAATAGGAACGAGTTCTTGATTCTAAGATCCCTATTCTTGGCTGCAGGAGTGGAACCCAGTGTGGTGTTCTGCTGTTGCATGCTGAGATGCTTTTCTGCTCAGCACAGTGGGAAAGAGTTGCTGTCAGTTGCTATATCCATCCTGGCAGCTCAAACCAATCTGTCCATTTTCCTCTGACCTCTCTTCTCAACAAGGTGTTTGTTTCCACCCACAGAACTGTCGCCCACTCACTCAGTGTTTTTTTGTTTTTCGCACCATTCTGTGTAATCTCTAGAGACTGCTGTGTGTGGAAACCCCAGGAGATCAGCAGTTTCTGGAATACTCAAACCAGTCCATCTGGCTCAAGCCAACACCCATGCCACAGTGAAAGAAAGTCACACTTTGAGATCACAATGTTTTCCCATTCTGATGTTTGAAGTGAACATTAACTGAAGCTCTTGATTTGTATCTGCATGATTTTATGCATTGTGCTGCTGTCAAGGGATCGGCTGATTAGAGAACTGCATAAAACAGCAGGTGGATGAGTGCGTGTGTGTGTATATATATATATATATATATATATATATATATATATATATATATATATATATATATATATATATATAGTGGAAATCTAATGTAATTTAATACAAGGACTGTGAGAATGACCTCATTTCAACTTCAGGTCTCTTCTACAAACTACTTGTATTCATCATACATAAGAAGACATGACCGAGACTTCACATCTCATGAAGTCTGAAATCAGTCCTAATATAGCTGACCTCCCTCTGTGCCTTATCATCTTTCCTGCTTTCTCGCACCCAAGCCTAAATTACAAAAAGCAGACGCACTAGACTTCTGCTTCCCAACATAAATGTATTACTACAGGGTATAATGAAGGATTAACTCATGATAATACAAAAATGACTCCAGAACTTCTCCACATGCTCACTTTTGTTTGTTTTTTGCACCATTCTATGTGAATTCTAAAGACATTTGTGTGTGAAAATCGCCAGTGATCAGCGGTTTCTGAAGTACTCATACCAGCCCGTCTTGACACAGACAGCAACCATGCCACAACATCACTGAGATCACGTTTCTCCATTCTGATGTTTGATGTGAACATTAATTGAAACTCTTGACGTGTATCTGCATGATTTTATGCATTGCGCCGCTGCCACATGATTGGCTGATTGGATAATTCCATGAGTGAGCAGAGGTGTTCCTATTAAAGTGGCCAGTGTGTGTGTACCATCTAAAATGAATATCACATGTAATAAATAATATGTTGATCTTAATTGAAATACTATACGGTTTTTCAAATAGTGCATTTCTATGCTCTAAAACACTGGTTTCAAAATTATTGGCACTCCTCAATTACTATTTACATTACAGTACAGGCATTTCGCAGACGCTCTTATCGAGAGCAACGTACCCAGAACAGCCTGGGGAGCAGGTGCCTTACTCAAGTACACTTCAGCCATTCCTGCTGGTCCAGGGAATCAAACTGGCAACCTTTTGGTCCCAAAGCTGCTTCTCTAATCATGAGGCCATGGCTTCTCCGCTTTTATTCGGTTCAAAACCTCCTCTAGGGAGAATAACCTGGAAATTCCTCCATGCAAAACAAGAACTACCTTTATATTATTGTGTTTAAGCATGTACACTGTCCTTTTCAGTTTAGATAATATATTTTCACTGGTGATTTGAAAGGCTTGTTTAAATCCTTATGTGTAGTCAAGTCAACTTTATTGTCAAATATGCTATACATGCTTATACAGCACAGATGAAATATCAGTCCTCTCTGACCCACGGTGCAAACAGGCAATACAATAAATAAAAAGAGAATAATTGAAAAAACAAACAATATAAACAGTATAGGGCGGTACGGTGGTGTAGTGGTTAGCACTGTCGCCTCACAGCAAGAAGGTCCTGGGTTCGAGCCCCGGGGCCGGCGAGGGCCTTTCTGTGTGGAGTTTGCATGTTCTCCCCGTGTCCGCGTGGGTTTCCTCCGGGTGCTCCGGTTTCCCCCACAGTCCAAAGACATGCAGGTTAGGTTAACTGGTGACTCTAAATTGACCGTAGGTGTGAATGTGAGTGTGAATGGTTGCCTGTGTCTATGTGTCAGCCCTGTGATGACCTGGCGACTTGTCCAGGGTGTACCCCGCCTTTCACCCGTAGTTAGCTGGGATAGGCTCCAGCTTGCCTGCGACCCTGTAGAAGGATAAAGCGGCTAGAGATAATGAGATGAGATGAGATAAATAGTATAAACACACTAGATAGGAACTAGACATAGACTAAACACTCAAACAATATAAACAGTGTAAACACTAGATAAGAACTACACACAGACTAAACACTCAAACAGACAGTATAAACACTCTAGATATGAACTAGACATAGACTAAACACTCATATATACATACATATATACACACACACACAAATTGGTTCAAATAACCAAACAGTCAAGGGCACTTGAGGTATAGCAGGTAAACATGAAACATGAATGGTGTAATGGAGATTTTGCCCATTTTTTTCTCAAAGGGTGTCAATAATTCTGCAATTGACTATAAGTTGTCCTTGTAGGCTTTAAAAGTTGGAGTAAGAGAGCAGGTTTGCGCTAAACTCATTCCAAAAATCCTGGATGAACAAAAACGCTGAGAAATGGAACACCAATGGATAATACCAAAATTATTTTTCCAAAATAGGAGCAATAATCATTCCTGCGATAACAAGTGAATTCATGTTCTTGGATTCCTCTCGTCTCATAGCGAGACACTTTCCTCCCTTCCTGCCCCCATGACATAGATTGGTTTCTATGTTACAGAGAAACATGGGGAGGATTTCTTTCTTGAGCTTCAGGATTCATCCATCTACTCCCCAAAGATAACAGATTCTGCTTTTAGACATCATATATTTAGTTAATGCATTCCACACCATATACAATATATAAAGTTACTACAAGGCTGCATTAGATCAGTGTTAAGTAAACCAGTGGGAGAAAATGAATAGCTTACAATGTGATTTGTGAATGTGGAAAGTGTCAGTGGGTTAAGCAACCATGTTCGCATCAGTAATAGAGACTCACATTGTATATCCAAGGCCATGGTTACTGTCATGATTAGGGCTGACAGAAGTATCTATATTCGCACTTTGGCACTTATTTGGCATGGATCTACATCAAATATCATGTCTGGGTCTTAAAAATATTATTTGGTTAACACCACAATGCTATCTTACATATTGTTTATTTTATTATTCTATCCACATTCACTGGATATGAGCAATCGCATGCTCTGATTGGCTACTCTACTACTAGGATATCAGCTCATATACCGTTAGTAGAGAAAAACAAAATGGTGGAGCGTGTTGCTGAACCAACTGAGGACGAAATAAAAACTCTACTTGAAAACAAAACCCCCCAACAAATGCGGAATGAAAGTATTTGGTGGTAATCAAATCAAAGTTCTTCCCACACCATGTGGTGGCGCTGATCTCCGTTTCCATAGCCCTCGGCCTCTTGCATAGCTAGGGTTACAGTGTGTGGGGGGGCTAGTCCTCTGGTAACCGCAAGAGTTTGACTCTCCACTTGCATTGGTATTGCAGCGTGCCTTGCCAGATGGCAGTAGGCACCATTTTTATGATGGTCTTTGGCAGGGGTGCCGCCAGAAATTTTGGGCCCCATGAAAGATTAGAATTTTGGGGCCCCCAACTTTGCCCACCCTCGTCACAATTGCACTATTGTCATTATTTGACTTTTGATAGCCCATGGACCTTGAGTTTGTGACTTTGTTATTACATTTTATGTATTAACCTACCAGGGACTAGATGAAAACTGGTCAGTGACTAATTCTGGTGCATTTAAACACTTCTGGTGTCCTCCCTGACTGCTGCATCATGGCCTGATGAGAGGTTAGAAAAAGTTTGATGCATTCAAGTTTGATGCATTTAAATGAACTCCATACTCAGTAACAAATGTTACCCATAAAAGACAGGAACCATCTTATTATAAATTTATTTCAAAGTGACACGGAGTGACATTTCAATTTGATCAATTACGTACGTATTTCTTCATATGTTGTAACCTCTATCCCTCTTTAATGTGTGCTGCGCTTTCTCCACCTCCTCAATTTGAAACCAATGATTTAGAACGTGTGAACATTCCACACATGTAACCATGTCAAACACTTGACTGGTGTCCGTTATTAGCAACACTTTAATCTAGCAAACTGTATATGGCGCTCGCTCATTAAAAACTTCAATCCTAAAGCATTTATGGGTTGTATTGCTGCTTACCTCCTTCTCCAAAGGGGGGTTCAGTGGTTTGGTAGGGCGGAGGTCCCTCTGAGGCTGAATCTGTGCATATTTAGGGCACCCCATTAGTTATGAAACTGGTTATTAGCACTAGTTATTAGCACCAGCATAACGTAATATTTCATCTTGTTTATCACACAAGTCAGTTCAGTTATTAAAATGGAAAAAAATGTCACTGTACAAACTGTAAAAGTGTTCTCTTGATAGGCTAATCCAACCACGTTCATACTGTTCATTTACCATTCGCTAATATTTTGAACACATGTGAGCGATAGCTACCTTTCTTTGGGAAAAACTGAGTGACCAGTTGCCTGCCTCTCCGGTCCCTCTCAGCTTTCAGCTGCCTTTCTTTACGTTTTTGACAGCCACTCTTCATATTTAGCGATCATAGACTGTACGCACTCCACTGCTGGCTGGCTGGCTGCTGCACCGCGACACAGCAGCAAGTAGCGTTGCACTGATCAGCACACAGATTTAACGCATCGCGCTTCTACCAGAACTGGACCGTACCATTTCGCAAAAGGGGGAGGGTTAAATGACAATATGTTGAAGAACTCAAGAAATAGACAACCTTGTTCAATTAGCTCATTTTACCAGATGGAATATTGCATTGTTGTTATTTCAAAAGTCTTATTAAAATCATATTATCAGCCCCTTAAAGGGCCCCATGGCAGTGCTGGGCCCCTAGAATTGTTCTAACCTTTCCCCCCCTGGCAGCACCCATGGTTTTTGGTATGACTCGACCATAAGTAGAACTCGCAATCTCCCGATCGAGAGGCAGGCACGCTAACCACGAGGCCAACTCCCCGTTGTCGTTTGATGGTAAGAACATATTTATTTATTTTTCAAGAATTATAGCATTTTTCACCAATTGCTACTGTCATTTAGCCAGTTTGTTTACATTCTAAACAGAAATTAGTTTGTCGGACGTTTTGTATAAAGTTTTCATTTACCAAATTTGCAAAAAATAAAAATGCTCTGTTTCTCAAAATCCAGTGAATGTGCATAAAATAAGAGTTATTCCACTCCATCTCGTCATACATGGCTTATAGCTAACTTGGCACTACGCGCCTCGTTGGCTATCAGCTCATGTACGACTCGATTTCGTGGAATAACTGTTAAATATTGCACACATACACAAACCTATAAGCTGAAAAGCGAGTTGAATATTCGCCAACTTAATGATTAGCATGGGAGATCTTATTCAGGTGACAAATAGGTGAAACCTAGCAAATGTAAACACTAGTGTGAACAGACAGTCCTGCAAATCTAAACACAGTTTTGTCACTTCCATGGTTTTACGCTGTCAAGAATCATCCCAGCACGACTGCAGTTTCCCATTTTGCAACTTTTCTTGTTCTTAGTGTTAACTAGGATTAGCAAGAATTTTTCATATCCTTGTGGAGACCAAATGTCCTCACAAGGATAGGAATATCTGACAGTTTTATGAGGATGTTTAGCTGGTCCCGAGAAAGAAAAATGCTACTTTTTATACACTAAGGAGCTTTTATTTACACTAAAGAGCCAAAATTGGTCCTTTAGGTTACTCTGTAGGCATTAATTATCCGCATTAATTAACTGCTTTTTTATTATTCTTAATTATTTCAGTGGAAGTGGAAGGTCCTCACAAGGACAATAATATGTGTGTGTAAACGAGAAAGAGGGAAAGCAAGAACTCATATTTTATGATGTAGGCATATTATACAGTATCTAATTAGAGCCTTTGGGAACAATGCTAAAGCTTTATTTTATTTTCTCCACTAGCAACGCTGCTTATTACTTAAAGTAATTAATGTCCTCGACAGGGCGGCACGGTGGTGTAGTGGCTAGCGCTGTCGCCTCACAGCAAGAAGGTCCTGGGTTCGAGCCCCGGGGCCGGCGAGGGCCTTTCTGTGTGGAGTTTGCATGTTCTCCCCGTGTCCGCGTGGGTTTCCTCCGGGTGCTCCGGTTTCCCCCACAGTCCAAAGACATGCAGGTTAGGTTAACTGGTGACTCTAAATTGACCGTAGGTGTGAATGGTTGTCTGTGTCTATGTGTCAGCCCTGTGATGACCTGGCGACTTGTCCAGGGTGTACCCCGCCTTTCACCCGTAGTCAGCTGGGATAGGCTCCAGCTTGCCTGCGACCCTGTAGAAGGATAAAGCGGCTAGAGATAATGAGATGAGATGAGATGTCCTCGACAAGGTATGCTTTTCAATTATACCATAGTCTCCTACTGCTTCTGTTCTGATATCTAAGGAGAACTGTGGACTTACTTACTCTGTTCTGCTGTGGAGTTCGTATCAAATAATATAATATAAAGACATTTTCTTGATGCATGATATTTTGGGGGCAGCACGGTGGTTAGCGCTGTCGCCTCACAGCAAGAAGGTCCGGGTTCGAGCCCCATGGCCGGCGAGGGCCTTTCTGTGTGGAGTTTCCATGTTCTCCCCGTGTCCGCATGGGTTTCCTCCGGGTGCTCCGGTTTCCCCCACAGTCCAAAGACATGCAGGTTAGGTTAACTGGTGGCTCTAAATTGACCGTAGGTGTGAATGTGAGTGTGAATGGTTGTCTGTGTCTATGTGTCGGCCCTGTGATGACCTGGCGACTTGTCCAGGGTGTACTACCCCGCCTTTCGCCCGTAGTCAGCTGGGATAGGCTCCAGCTTGCCTGCGACCCTGTAGAACAGGATAAAGCGGCTACAGGTAATGAGATGAGATGCTATTTTTGCTAACAAAGTGCCAACAGAATTGTGGAGCTGTATTTAAAAAAAACCTGCACATTTAGATTTTTTTTGGTCCACATTAACAAAAATTGTAACTAGGCATAAGAAATTATCAAACATGTATAACAGGAAATGCAAGATATGAACCCAGTTGTTGGCACCATTTACGAACATGTCCTTACAGGAAGTAATGGCCTTCTGTGTATCAAATCAGAGGAGAAATCATGGTTGAATGAAGTGGTTGAGATGTGACGCACAGGCCCAGGCCTCGGTTTATATGCTGTGAACCCTTACACAGCAATTTAATAAGAGCATTGTTAAAATATGTAAATATTAAAAAAAACAACCATATACCATCTTTCCCTCTTTGATGCCGTACAGTTAAATGTAATGTTCACCGATGTTTTTATGTTTTTTAAAACACTTATTTGTTAAAATACAACCCTGATTCCAAAAAAGTTGGGACAAAGTACAAATTGTAAATAAAAACGGAATGCAATGATGTGGAAGTTTCAAAATTCCATATTTTATTCAGAATAGAACATAGATGACATATCAAATGTTTAAACTGAGAAAATGTATCATTTAAAGAGAAAAATTAGGTGATTTTTAAAATTCATGACAACACCACATCTCAAAAAAGTTGGGACAAGGCCATGTTTCCCACTGTGAGACATCCCCTTTTCTCTTTACAACAGTCTGTAAACGTCTGGGGACTGAGGAGACGAGTTGCTCAAGTTTAGGGATAGGAATGTTAACCCATTCTTGTCTAATGTAGGATTCTAGTTGCTCAACTGTCTTAGGTCTTTTTTGTCGTATCTTCCATTTTATGATGCGCCAAATGTTTTCTATGGGTGAAAGATCTGGACTGCAGGCTGGCCAGTTCAGTACCCGGACCCTTCTTCTACGCAGCCATGATGCTGTAAGTGATGCAGTATGTGGTTTGGCATTGTCATGTTGGAAAATGCAAGGTCTTCCCTGAAAGAGACGTCGTCTGGATGGGAGCATATGTTGCTCTAGAACCTGGATATACCTTTCAGCATTGATGGTGTCTTTCCAGATGTGTAAGCTGCCCATGCCACATGCGCTAATGCAACCCCATACCATCAGAGATGCAGGCTTCTGAACTGAGCGCTGATAACAACTTGGGTCGTCCTTCTCCTCTTTAGTCCGAATGACACAGCGTCCCTGATTTCCAGAAAGAACTTCAAATTTTGATTCATCTGACCATAGAACAGTTTTCCACTTTGCCACAGTCCATTTTAAATGAGCCTTGGCCCAGAGAAGACGTCTGCGCTTCTGGATCATGTTTAGATACGGCTTCTTCTTTGAACTATAGAGTTTTAGCTGGCAACGGCGCATGGCACGGTGAATTGTGTTCACAGATAATGTTCTCTGGAAATATTCCTGAGCCCATTTTGTGATTTCCAATACAGAAGCATGCCTGTATGTGATGCAGTGCCGTCTAAGGGCCCGAAGATCACGGGCACCCAGTATGGTTTTCCGGCCTTGACCCTTATGCACAGAGATTCTTCCAGATTCTCTGACTCTTTTGATGATATTATGCACTGTAGATGATGATATGTTCAAATGCTTTGCAATTTTACACTGTCGAACTCCTTTCTGATATTGCTCCACTATTTGTCGGTGCAGAATTAGGGGGATTGGTGATCCTCTTCCCATCTTTACTTCTGAGAGCCGCTACCACTCCAAGATGCTCTTTTTATACCCAGTCATGTGAATGACCTATTGCCAGTTGACCTAATGAGTTGCAATTTGGTCCTCCAGCTGTTCCTTTTTTGTACCTTTAACTTTTCCAGCCTCTTATTGCCCCTGTCCCAACTTTTTTGAGATGTGTTGCTGTCATGAAATTTCAGATGAGCCAATATTTGGCATGAAATTTCAAAATGTCTCACTTTTGACATTTGATATGTTGTCCATGTTCTATTGTGAATACAATATCAGTTTTTGAGATTTGTAAATTATTGCATTCCGTTTTTATTTACAATTTGTACTTTGTCCCAACTTTTTTGGAATCTCATCTCATCTCATCTCATTATCTCTAGCCGCTTTATCCTTCTACAGGGTCGCAGGCAAGCTGGAGCCTATCCCAGCTGACTACGGGCGAAAGGCGGGGTACACCCTGGACAAGTCGCCAGGTCATCACAGGGACTTTTTTGGAATCTGGGTTGTAATTGAATCTTTACAGGAGACAAAAATGACATCATTTGTGGTCTTATTTATTGTCATATACACTCACCAGCTACTTTATTAGGAACACTCATACACCTGCTGTTTTATGCCGTTCTCTAATCAGCCAATCCCTTGACAGCAGTATAATACATCAAATCATGCAGATACAAATGAAGAACTTCAGTTAATGTTCATTTCAAACATCAGAATGGGAAAAATTGTGATCTCAAAGTGTGACTTTCACTGTGGCATGGGTGTTGGTTTGAGCCAGACTGATTTGAGTATTTCAGAAACTGCTGATCTCCTGGGGTTTTCACACACAGCAGTCTCTAGAGTTTACACAGAATGGTGCGAAAAACAAAAAACACTGAGTGAGTGAGCGATGGTTCTGTGGGTGGAAACAAACACCTTGTTGATAAGAGAGGTCAGAGGAAAATGGCCAGATTAGTTGGAGCTGCGAGGAAGGATATAGTAACTCATAGCAACTCTTTACAACCGTGGTGAGCAGAAAAGCATCTCAGTATGCAACAGCAGAAGACCACATTGCATTCCACTCCTGCAGCCAAGAACAGGAATCAGAGTCAAGAATGAATTCCTATTAAAGCGGCCAGTGAGGGTATGTATATACACACATGGAGAATTTTATTAGGAGGCATATCAGACACTCGCTGGCTGTGGTGTGAAAATTGTGCATGCAGACACTCATATAAGTTTCCAAATGTGTGATTGCTTAACTGTTGAATATTTTATATTGTGAATACTATCATTAAAAAGCTTATAATCTCCGTTTTCCAAAGAAATTCATCTCGTTAAAATCTGTTCAGTAGTTTGGGAGTAACGGCAGGTTGAAGTTGGTACAACAGAGTGCACTCTTTGCTTGTGGGACGTCAGGAAACTGCTGGTGCTTTTTGAGTCACGGGAAAGAGCTCAGGCTCTCTCTCTTCTGATCAGTTTCTGACTGGATTACTCATGAATATCAATCAGATAACTTTTATAGGGATGTTCTCTCGCGCTCACTGTTTCTGATGAAGTATTCAGCAAAATTTTCCATCTGCTAATTTTGATGTTATGCTTCACGGGAGACTTTGAAGTGAGTTTTCATAGCTTTACCTACTTATTTTTTCAAATCAAACTGATTCATATAAATAAATAACTATTTTAGAGTATAACTGTAGTTGTTTTGATAAAAAATATTGAGATCTTAGTGGTCGGAATGAGGTTTAAAAAAACGGAAGTCAGACACGCGAGTGTCAATTTCAATTCAATTAATTGGAATTGTTTATTGGATGTGGCTCTCATAGTTTTTTCGAGGTTAGCCTTGAAAGCTGTGAATATTAATCAAAATAATCATTTATATTCTTTCATGTAAATGCTAGTAGGCCCTACTTAGGAATACAAAGGCCTACAGAGCACAAAGAGGGTATTAGAAATGATCTTTTATTACTTTTTTATTTTGATAGGGAATGGTAGATATGAATGACATTCAATGCTTATTTATGCATATTTTATAATTAACATTGATTTCTCCTTCTTTGTGATGTATAAATGAGAGTTAAGATTAGCTTTATATTGCACAAATAAAGCCATTTGGTGAAACTTTGAAGAAGAGAGCGTACCGATTTAACGTTTTTACCAAATTAGCATAATACTAATTAAATACTAATTTGCACAATTGCTTTTTAGGGCTGCACAGTGGTCTAGTGGTTAGCACTGTTGCCTCACAGCAAGAAGGTCCTGGCGAGGGCCTTTCAGTGTGGAGTTTGCACGTTCTCCCCATGTCTGCGTGGGTTTCTACCAGATACTCCGGTTTCCCCCTACAGTCTAAAGACGTGACTGTAGGTGTGAATGGTTGTTTGTCTCTGTGTCGGCCCTGTGATGACCTGGCAACTTGTCCAGGGTGTACCCCGTCTCTTGCCCATAGTCAGCTGAGACTGTTGGCCATAATTATCGTAATTATCATAATTAACATGTACTGAGTCTAGAATTCATTAAATTTTCACTTACATAACTGATAGAAAATATTGAACTTTTTTACGATGTTCTAATTGTTTGAGATGCTCTAGTATATAGATAGAGAGAGAGAGACTATCTGGACCCCTCACAATATGGTCACTGGTCAAAAAAAGTTTGCCATCCCCTACTCTCATCATAAAGTCAACAAGATACAGTATTTTGCAAATGCAGCGTGGGGAAGCGTGCACACTCAGCTGCCGCTGTGGTTAGCTTGTGCACGCGTATATGTTACTGATATGACGCTCTAAATATAGAAGATTCTCTTGAGCAGTTACAACAGACATCTAACATCAGTTTGCTTTTTTTGGAGAAAATGGCTACTCGTAAACACAGAGGAATACCTCTGAGCTCGGTAAGTACAATGTTTGTGTTTTTGTGCATCACCTGGATCCAGCCTGTCTCTTATCCTGTAACAGACTCTACAATTCAAACACAGTTCTGACTTTTACATCAGATTTACATTTCACATGCTCACATAAGACTAAATAATAAATAGACGAATATTTAATTCCAGATGTTTCAGATAATGTTTCTGTTGGTTTGTCATGCAACCATTCTCTCAAAGTTTGAGATTTGAAGATAGATAGATAGATAGATAGATAGATAGATAGATAGATAGATAGATAGATAGATAGATAGATAGATAGATAGATAGATGCTATGAAGAAGTTTTCTCTGAGAAGATGTTTAATTAACATTTTTGTCTCCACGCTTTTTTTTTTTTTCCTGACACTGTAAAGTCTTCAGGACAGAGGGCTTTGTAGTTTCTAAGTAGCATCATGAAGCTGAATTTTTTGGTCTTATTAACTTCAGGAGAGAGAAAAAGTGAGGCGGGTGATGGAAAACCTGTATAAAGCTGCTATAATGTATGTGAACAGGAACTGACGTAACTTTAATCGTAACTATAAGTGGCTAAAAAGTATGATGTGTCACTCTGAAATAAATGTAAAAAAAATTGTTCGTGTTGGCTAATTGTTAAGGAATAAGAGAGAATTTTTTGGAAAATAATCAACTTCACATCGCATTACCCTACCCTAGATTGTTGATTATTTTCCCTGTTATGTTTTAATAAGGGCGGCACGGTGGTGTAGTGGTTAGCGCTGTTGCCTCACAGCAAGGTCCGGGTTCGAGCCCTGTGGCCGGCAAGGGCCTTTCTGTGTGGAGTTTGCATGTTCTCCCCGTGTCCACGTGGGTTTCCTCCGGGTGCTCCGGTTTCCCCCACAGTCCAAAGACATGCAGGTTAGGTTAACTGGTGACTCTAAATTGACCGTAGGTGTGAATGTGAGTGTGAATGGTTGTCTGTGTCTATGTGTCAGCCCTGTGATGACCTGGAGACTTGTCCAGGGTGTACCCCGCCTTTCGCCCGTAGTCAGCTGGGATAGGCTCCAGCTTGCCTGCAACCCTGTAGAACAGGATAAAGCAGCTAGAGATAATGAGATGAGATGAGATGTTTTAATAAGGGTAGCATGGTGGTGTAGTGGTTAGCGCTGGTGCCTCACAGCAAGAAGGTCCGGGTTTGAGCCCCGTGGCCGGCGAGGGGCCTTTCTGTGCGGAGTTTGCATGTTCTCCCTGTGTCCGCGTGGGTTTCCTCCGGGTGCTCCGGTTTCCCCCACAGTCCAAAGACATGCAGGTTAGGTTAACTGGTGACTCTAAATTGACCGTAGGTGTGAGTGTGAATGGCTGTCTGTGTCTATGTGTCAGCCCTGTGATGACCTGGCGACTTGTCCAGGGTGTACCCAGCCTTTCGCCTGTCGTCAGCTGGGATAGGCTCCAGCTTGCCTGCGACCCTGTAGAACAGGATAAAGTGGCTACAGATAATGAGATGAGATGAGATATTTTAATAAGGAAGTTATTTAGAATAACTTCCTTATTCTATTATGTTTCATGATTGAATCATGTGTTTTATCATTGAATGTTTAACTGCACATTACTAGCTAAACTGTGATCACTGTGAATGCTGTAGTTTCTTGGTAAAAGCCATCACTCTTTCCTGGAAAGAACTTAACCATCCATTAAAAACAAGCCCTAAAAACCCAATGGTCACTAAAGCAAGTCTACCTGTTCTGTCCAGTTCTTTGTCACTTTGTCTTAACCTGGTCTGGATTATTATATTCTTTCATTCATTCATTAAATCATCTTCAGTAACTGCTTTATCAGCGTCACAGTGGATCCACACTGACAGAAATAGGGGTACAGTAGGAGCCCATTTCTGTCCCTCAAGGTACAATCTACACTAATGTACCCCCTACGGCTCATTATTGGACCTCAAGGTACCTTTTTAGGACCAAAAAGGGACATATGTTCCCCAGCAATATATAAAGTGTACAAATAAGTATCTTAGAGGGTACTGCCCCAGTGACATGCTGTTGTACCCCTAAAGGCACAATAATGTACTTTATTTTCTGAGAGTGCAGAGCCTATGTCAAGAACAAAATCTTAATGGGATGCCAGTCACTTGCATTAAGACTACAGTGCCTTGCAAAAGTATTCATCCCCTTTGGTGTTTATCCTGTTTTGTCGCATTACAAGCTGGAATTAAAATTGATTTGTGGAGGGTTAGCACCATTTGATTTACACAACATGCCTACAACTTTAAAGATGCAAATTGTTGTTTTATTGTGACACAAACAATAATTAAGATGAAAAGCCAGAAGTCTGGAGTGTGCATAGGTATTCACCCCCTTTCGTATGAAACCCCTAAATAAGAGCTGGTCCAAACAATTTACTTCATAAGTCACATAATTAGCTGATTAAGATCCACCTGTGTGCAATCAAAGTGTCACATGATCTGTCACATGATGTCTGTATAAATCAACCTGTTCTGGAAGGACCCTGACTCTGCAACACTACTAAGCAAGCAACATGAAAACCAAGGAGCCTCCAAACAGGTCAGAAACAAAGTTGTGGAGAAATATAGATCAGGGTTGGGTCATAAAAAATACAACCCCGATTCCAAAAAAGTTGGGACAAAGTACAAATTGTAAATAAAAATGGAATGCAATGATGTGGAAGTTTCAAAATTCCATATTTTATTCAGAATAGAACATAGATGACATATCAAATGTTTAAATTGAGAAAATGTATCATTTAAAGAGAAAAATTAGGTGATTTTAAATTTCATGACAACAACACATCTCAAAAAAGTTGGGACAAGGCCATGTTTACCACTGTGAGACATCCCCTTTTCTCTTTACAACAGTCTGTAAACGTCTGGGGACTGAGGAGACAAGTTGCTCAAGTTTAGGGATAGGAATGTTAACCCATTCTTGTCTAATGTAGGATTCTAGTTGCTCAACTGTCTTAGGTCTTTTTTGTCGTATCTTCCGCTTTATGAGGCGCCAAATGTTTTCTGTGGGTGAAAGATCTGGACTGCAGGCTGGCCAGTTCAGTACCCGGACCCTTCTTCTACGCAGCCATGATGCTGTAATTGATGCAGTGTGTGGTTTGGCATTGTCATGTTGGAAAATGTAAGGTCTTCCCTGAAAGAGACGTCGTCTGGATGGGAGCATATGTTGCTCTAGAACCTGGATATACCTTTCAGCATTGATGGTGTCTTTCCAGATGTGTCAGCTGCCCATGCCACACGCGCTAATGCAACCCCATACCATCAGAGATGCAGGCTTCTGAACTGAGCGCTGATAACAACTTGGGTCATCCTTCTCCTCTTTAGTCCGAATGACACGGCGTCCCTGATTTCCATAAAGAACTTCAAATTTTGATTTGTCTGACCACAGAACAGTTTTCCACTTTGCCACAGTCCATTTTAAATGAGCCTTGGCCCAGGGAAGACGTCTGCGCTTCTGGATCGTGTTTAGATACGGCTTCTTCTTTGAACTATAGAGTTTTAGCTGGCAACGGCGGATGGCACGGTGAATTGTGCTCACAGATAATGTTCTCTGGAAATATTCCTGAGCCCATTTTGTGATTTCCAATACAGGAGCATGCCTGTATGTGATGCAGTGCCGTCTAAGGGCCCGAAGATCATGGGCACCCAGTATGGTTTTCCGGCCTTGACCCTTACGCACAGAGATTCTTCCAGATTCTCTGAATCTTTTGATGATATTATGCACTGTAGATGATGATATGTTCAAACTCTTTGCAATTTTACATTGTCGAATTCCTTTCTGATATCGCTCCACTATTTGTCGGCGCAGAATTAGGGGGATTGGTGATCCTCTTCCCATCTTTACTTCTGAGAGCCGCTGCCACTCCAAGATGCTCTTTTTATACCCAGTCATGTTAATGACCTATTGCCAGTTGACCTAATGAGTTGCAATTTGGTCCTCCAGCTGTTCCTTTTTTGTACCTTTAACTTTTCCAGCCTCTTATTGCCCCTGTCCCAACTTTTTTGAGATGTGTTGCAGTCATGAAATTTCAAATGAGCCAATATTTGGCATGAAATTTCAAAATGTCTCACTTTCGACATTTGATATGTTGTCTATGTTCTATTGTGAATACAATATCAGTTTTTGAGATTTGTAAATTATTGCATTCCATTTTTATTTACAATTTGTACTTTGTCCCAACTTTTTTGGAATCGGGGTTGTATCCCAAACTTTGAATATCCCAGGGAGCACCATTAAATCCATTATAGCAACATGGAAAGAATATGGCACCACAACAAACTTGACAAGAGAAGGCCGCCCACCAAAACTCACAGACCGGGCAAGGAGGGCATTAATCAGAGATGCAATAAATACATCAAAGATAACACTGAAGGAGCTGCAAAGATACACATTGGAGATGGGAGTATCTGTCCATAGGACCACTTTAAGCCGTACACTCCACAGAGTGGGGCTTTATGGAAGAGTGGCCAGAAAAAAAATCATGTTTGGAGTTTGCCCAGCAGCATGTGGCAGACTCCCCAAACACATGGAAGAAGATTCTCTGGTCAGATGAGACAAAAATTGATCTTTTTGGCCATCATGGGAAATGCCATGTGTGGCACAAACCCAACACCCTGAGAACACCATCCCTACAATGAAGCATGGTGGTGGTAGCATCATGCTGTGGGGATGTTTTTCATCTCCAGGGACATGAAAGCTGGTCAGGACTGAAGGAAAGATGGATGGCACTAAATACAGGGCGATTCTGGAGGAAAACCTGTTTGATTCAGCCAGAGGTTTGAGACTGGGACGAAGGTTCACGTTCCAGCAGGACAATGACCCTAAATATACTGCTAAATTGACACTGGAGTGGTTGAAAGGAAACATTTAAATATCTTGGAATGGCCTAATCAAAGCCCAGACCTCAATCCAGTTGAGAATCTTGTGGCATAACTTGAAGATTGCTGTCCACCAATGTAACCCATCTAACTTGAAGGAGTTGGAGCAGTGTTGCCTTGAGGAATAGGCAAAAATCCCAGTGGCTAGATGTGCTAAGCTAATAGAGACATACCCCAAGAGACTTGCAGCTGTAATTGTAGCAAAAGGTGGCTCTACAAAGTACCGTATTGACTTTGGGGGATGAATACCTATGCACACTCCAGATTTCTGTTTTTTTTTTCATCTTAATTATTGTTTGTGTCACAGTAAAACAACAATTTGCACCTTTAAAGTAGTAGGCATGTTATGTAAATCAAATGGTGCTAACCCCCCAAAATCCATTTTAATTCCAGCTTGTAATGTGACAAAACAGGACAAACACCAAGGGGGATGAATACTTTTACAAGGCACTGTACGGCCAAATACCTACGCAAGGTTATGTACAATATTTCCTGTTTACCATAGCAATCCCAATTTACTTATCTGGCTTTCAAAACACTGATGTAAATAATTTAAAATATGCAAAACATGGCCATCCCTTGGACAAAAGACTCAACCTATGGAGCACCACAATGTCTCAGGAGATGTCTCCATTTGCTTCTCACTTTGCATGTCAGAGGTTGAATTTGTTTGAATGTTGAGTTTCTAACCAGCTTACTTTATCTACCTTCTGCAAAATAGCATGCAGCATATTTCTATAATAATAATAATAATAATAAACTTACCTATAACATCCATGTTTACCCTCTACAGCTCAGTCCTAAATTTCTTCATACAAACTCAACCAGCCATACCTGGCCCTTTAGTGCCATTGCTGAGCTGATTGGTGAGTTGGTAATCCCACTTTACCCAGATCTATGATCAATTTAACAACATTTCTAGTTAAGGCTATGAAAATTTGAAACCCTTTGAAAATGACACAATTTTGCTTCTCTTTTGGGATCTGGAACATCATAATGACCAATGTTTTCCTTGTCAGCCTTAATCTCCACGCTTTACACTTTATCACAGATAATGCTTATGACCCAGATGTTCGTGCCAAGCAGTTCTGGATAGATTGGACACGCATCAAAAACCTGGACTGCCTCTCTTTCATGGATAATGGAGCAGGAATGACCAGAGCCAAGCTGCATAAGATGCTCAGGTAACAGCAGATGCCACAAGCCATTTGTGACCACACAACAGCAGTGTTTGGAATGTGCCATTAAAAAAGCCAGTTATTACATTCAATATACGCTCATCATCCACTTTAGTAGGAACACCTGCATGCCTGCTCATTCATGGAAACATCTAATCAGTCAATAAAGTGGCAACAGCATACATGCAGATGAAGTTCAGATCAAATATCAGAATGGGGAAAAATTTGATCTCAGTGACTTTGACTTTAGCTTAGCTGTTTCTGCCAGAGATGCTGGCTTGATGATTTCAGAAACTGCTGGATTGTCCTGCACAACAGTCTCTAGAGTTTACACAGAGTAGTGTGAAAACCAAAATCATCCAGTGAGTGATAGTTCTGTGGCCAGAAATGTCTTGTTGATGAGAGAGGTCAGAGGAGAATGGCCAGACTGGTTTGAGTTGACAGGAAGGCTAAAGTAACTCCAATAAACAGTCTTTACAACCATGATGATCAGAAAAGCATCTCAGAATGCACAACAGTGGAGGACATAGACAAATTCATACAGTATATCTTGGAGCAGTGATGGACAAAGAAGGAGAAGGTAGTCATGATATTCGACACAGACTACAGAAGCCAAGAGGGGCATTCCATCGCTTAAGAAATGTATAGACATCAAGAGGGATTGGAAGAGAAACAAAAATACATCTTTATAAATCATTAGTAAGACCTGTATTGCTATATGGATGTGAGACATGGAAGATCACTAAAGCTGAAGAAAAGAAACTCAACACGTTCCAACATCAGTGCCTAAGAAAGTTAATCAAAATCAAATGGCAAAGTAAAACATCAAACAAGAAAATAAATGAAATTGCAAAAACAAGCAACATCAGCTGTGAGATAAGGAGAAGAAGGTGGACATGGCTAGGACACATTTTGAGACATGAGAAGGACAACAACAGTATTGTGGCACTTGGATGGGCTCCAGAAGGGAAAAGAGCTAGAGGCAGGCCCAAAATGACATGGAGAAGAACAAAGGAAAGAGAGAGAAACCATCAAGGATGGCCTAGTTGGAATGCAGCCAGGACTGCAGAACAAGACAGAAGGGGTTGGTCAGCCAGCATGGAGGCCTTATGCGACTTATGGCATGGAGAGATTTAAGGTTAAGGAATGTACAACACATTGAACCTTGAGGCGGATGCGATACAATAGCAGAAGACCACATCAGGATCAACTCCTGTCAGCCATGAACAGGAATCTGAAGCTTGGAAGCTACAGTGGGCAAAAATGCAACAAAACTTGGGGTATTTGAAAACTGGAAAAAACATAACTTGGTCTGATGAATCTTGATTTCTGCTGAGGCACATAGATGGTAGGGTCAGAACTGGGCACTAACAGCATGAATCCAGCCTTGTGTAAACAGTCCAGGCTGGTGGAGGTGGTGTAATGGTGTGGGGAATGTTTTCTTGGCACACTTTGGGCCTATGCATACCAATTAATCATCACTTGAATGGCATAGTCTACTGGAGAATTGTTGCTGACCATGTGCATCCCTTCATGGTCACAACATACTATCTTCTAATGGCTACTTCCAGAATGATAATGCACCATGTCACAAAGCAAAAGCTGTCTTGTCATGTTTTTCATTTGGCTGGTTAGCTAATAGCTTGACTGAGCAGGTGTACACCTATTCCTAATAAAGCGCATGGTGTGTATAGTAAATATATGTTATTGGTTTTACCTCCGACAGGTTCAGAAGTACCTTGCTTGCATAGTTGATGAAGGACTGTTTCTATGGAAACTTTTTGGACCATGCCGATCTTTATTACAGCTACCTTATTAGCAGTTAAGTGCACTACAATTAATCACTGAAATAATTTTATATTCATTCAGTATTCTTTCAGCTTTGGTTACAGTGACAAGAAAGCCGTGAGAGACCATGTTCCAGTTGGTGTCTACGGCAATGGCTTTAAATCAGGTTCCATGCGCTTGGGAAAGGATGCCATCGTCTTCACGAAGACCAGAGACTCGATGAGTGTCGGCCTTCTATCACAGTCCTACCTGCAGGCCATAAAAGCTCAACAAATCATGGTGCCTATTCTTACCTTCAGGCGCGATGGACAAAACCTGTATCCTTCATATAACTTCAGTATTACTGCATAAACATCATGAGCCATAGGCATTATAGCAGCAGGACGAAAGAAAGAGTTTTTGAAGCCATTCGGTACTTGTGATTTAAACTGCAACTGTAATTAATTGACATTGACAAACATTTCACTCCAGATTGACCCCATTCCCTTGGGTAAAAACTATTTATACATTTGAGAAGCCAATGGGAAAAAGGAAATGAAGCCAAACAGATCTGCTGTTCTATGGAAATATTGCAAATGACAGTTTTTCCATCCATTATCTGTAGCCGCTACAGAGTCGCAGGCAAGCTGGAGCCTATCCCAGCTGACTATGGGCAAGAGGAGGGGTACACCCTGGACAAGTCACCAGGTTATTGCAGGGCTGACACAGAGACAACTATTTGCACTCACATTCACACCTACGGTCAATTTAAGCCTAGGTCACAACCGGATGTACGATTTTTTGGCCGTGCGATTTTTGGCGTTTCCCAAATTGCTGCGTTTTTTTTGCTCGTGGAGAAAGACGCACGCTGGCCGTAAGTTTGTCTTGCAACCTGAAAAAAATGTAAGCGCCCGTAGAGTTTGCTTGACATGACAAAGAACCTCTGCGGCCAGCCCACGGCTCGAAAATCAGCACATCACACGCACGCACGCCGTGCGTTTCACGTGCGCCCTCCATGCGTTTCTTGCGTTTTTTGCACGTAGACCGGCCGTAGGAGCATGTACGGCCGGTTGTGACCTAGGCTTTAGAGCCACCAGTTAACCTAACCTGCATGTCTTTGGACTGTAGGGGAAACCGGAGCACCCGGAGGAAACCCACGCAGACACAGGGAGAACATGCAAAGTCCACACAGAAAGGCCCTCGTCGGCCGCTGGGCTCGAACCCAGGACCTTCTTGCTGTGAGGCGACAGCGCTAACCACTACACCACCCAATTACAAATTACAGTTTTTCTAAAGTGATATACTCGATTATTATAGGGCTAGAAACACTTTTAAATCTCGGGTTCAAATCAGGCCACCTGTTGTTGTCACAGGAGTTTATTTACAATTGTGTATTTCAAATGAATGAGATGGAGGGCTTGATCCTACCACTGTGATGTTCGTCAAATGCAAGTCTCATCTCATTATCTCTAGCCGCTTTATCCTGTTCTACAGGGTCACAGGCAAGCTGGAGCCTATCCCAGCTGACTACGGGCGAAAGGCGGGGTACACCCTGGACAAGTCGCCAGGTCATCACAGGGCTGACACGTAGACACAGACAACCATTCACACTCACATTCACACCTACGCTCAATTTAGAGTCACCAGTTAACCTAACCTGCATGTCTTTGGACTGTGGGGGAAACCGGAGCACCCGGAGGAAACCCATGCAGACAACATTCAAACTCTGCACAGAAAGGCCCTTGCCGGCCACGGGGCTCGAACCTGGACATTCTTGCTGTGAGGCGACAGCGCTAACCACTACACCACCATGCTGCTCTCAAATGCAAGTCATGTATACCAAATTGTGTATTTAGTTATCTCTCTCAAGTGTGTTCAGCTGTCCTATGATGTGTGAGCCAAAAAAAAAAAATGCAGTGGTTGGCTGTTGGTGCTCACCCTCTCTACTTAATAGGGAAAACTTGGATAGCATAATTAAATTAATCTCACCCTTGACTGTTAACGTCCCCAGACCGGAGGATGCAGCCAGTCTCGATGCGATCCTGAGACACTCACTGTTTAATACAGAGAAGGAACTGTTCACTGAGCTGCGTGCCATCAGCACTGCTGGACCCACTGGCACACGCATCATTATCTGGAATCTGCGCATGTGAGCTAGCGGTTTGTTGAATATGTGTATACCAGTGGTTTCCAAATCAGTGTTTCCCATCAAGCTGAAGTAAACCTGGGGGAAGGTCTGGGCATGGTAGGGGATGTTGATATTGCTGTCTGAGACATAAAGGGAGGGGTTATTGGATGGAACTGTGGTTCCTTTTATGGCGACAAGTAATTTGTTTCATTTGCAGCCACCAAAATCTCAGCTTGAAACCTGAACGTATACAAGACATTAAAAAATTTCACACTCATATGCTCATATGATAAAATAGTCAGAACTCAGAAACATTCCCCAATAATATTATCAACCCAGGTAGGTATAAATGTCTATCCTGAAATAAAATCAGCTAGATAGTGTCATGGAAAGTCCTCATACAAGCTAATAGCAAACATCAGAAAATGTCCTATAACGAAAAGTAGCTATAGCTAATGCTGAAAACTTGTCTTGTTTGAAGTTGATCCATTAAAATAAATATTGAAAGAAATGGGGGGAAGGAAGATATAATTTAGGATCAGTTAGGTGACCAATTTACAGCACTGTGCACAAGTCTTAGGCACATGAAAAGAAATGCTGTCGACCAAAAATGGCTTAAAAATAATTAAATGAAATGTTTCGACATTCATCTCATCTCCTCTCCTCTCCTCTAGCCGCTTTATCCTGTTCTACAGGGTCGCAGGCGAGCTGGAGCCTATCCCAGCTGACTACGGGCGAAAGGCAGGGTACACCCTGGACAAGTCGCCAGGTCATCACAGGGCTGACACATAGACACAGACAACCATTCACACTCACATTCACACCTACGGTCAATTTAGAGTCACCAGTTAACCTAACCTGCATGTCTTTGGACTGTGGGGGAAACCGGAGCACCCGGAGGAAACCCACGCGGACACGGGGAGAACATGCAAACTCTGCACAGAAAGGCCTTCACCGGCCACGGGGCTCGAACCCGGACCTTCTTGCTGTGAGGCGACAGCGCTAACCACTACACCACCGTGCCACCCCTGTTTCGACATTAAAAAAAAATACTATAAGCAGTAAGCAGTAAGCCATAATAAATGAAACAAAGTCAATATTTGGTGCGAGACGACCCTTTGCTTAAAAAAAAAAGTTGTCTTAGGTACAATGAGTGCATTTTTTTGCGGAAATGAGCTGTAGGTTTTACTGAGCATCTTACAGAACCAGCCACAGTTCTTCTGGACACTTTGACTGTCACACTTGCTTCGTAATTTTGCACCAAAACCCAGCAGCCTTCATTATGTTTTCTTTTTTAATCTGAAAAGTCATCTTTTTATGTAATATGCTGCTCAGATACAAGCTTTTTCTTTTCTGTAACATTTAATTTTGTGCTGGAAAACCAATGTTTGGACTCTAAAGTGTTTTTGTACTGATTCGATAATGTAGAAATCTATAACAAAGTTTGTATGAAAAAAGAATAGGGTGCCTAAGACTTTTGCACAGTACTGTGTGTGGTGAAGTTTATTTGGGGTGAGGCATGTTCATATGATAACTTCAGTCATGGGGAACTTCTTACTGAAATGATGATATTGAGTTGTACCGTTGTACACCTGAGTTTTGCATAATGTCCCAGCAGTATTTATTTTATTATATTATGTTAAATATTTCATAGTATATTCCTTATGTTCATGATTTTGCAGGATTACAAATGGGGAGACGGAATTCAACTTTGATGCAGATAAATATGATATTCAGATCCGAGCAAATGCTAGTGAGAAAACCCGAGAGTGTCGAGCCATGACACCCGAGAGCGACTATTCACTAAGAGTAAGTCCACACACTATCATTGGCACAATGGGGGAACAGATTTTTTTTTTACCTACAATAATATTTGGGTTTTTCTCAAAAGGCTAGAGTTCAAGAAGAAAGTTTTTATTTCTTGCATTTCCGTTTGTAGGCGTACTGTAGCATTCTGTATCTGAAGCCACGTATGCAAATCAACATTCGAGGACAAAGAGTGAAAACCCAGCTCATCTCCAAGAGTCTTGCTTACATTGCCAATGACAACTACAGACCTTCATTTCTGGTATCCTTTTGAATATAATCATAGTCTTGAATTCCATCTATTTGATACACCCTACTTTAAACCACAAGTGTGTTTTAACACAGAGACCCTGGTGGCACAACTAAGAGCTAGCCCTATGGTTGGAGGTTCTCATGTTTGAATTCCAGTGACGCCTCAGTCATTTATCGCCAAGAGAGCATAATAGGTCCCGCTTTTCTGTGTCTGTAAACTAATGACTATAGAGAAGGCTGATTAGCACAGTCCTCCCAGTGTGTGTTGTGAAAAAATTTCTCATCTCATCATCTCTAGCCGCTTTATCCTGCTCTACAGGGTCGCAGGCAAGCTGGAGCCTATCCCAGCTGACTACGGGCGAAAGGCGGGGTACACCCTGGACAAGTCGCCAGGGCTGACACATTTAGAGTCATCAGTTAACCTAACCTGCATGTCTTTGGACCGTGGGGGAAACCGGAGCACCCGGAGGAAACCCACAGGGAGAACATGCAAACTCCACACAGAAAGGCCCTCGCCAGCCACGGGGCTCGAACCCGGACCTTCTTGCTGTGAGGCGACAGCGCTAACCACTACACCACCGTGCCACCCCTGAAAAAATTTCTGATCAATGTATTCTCTTTTTCTTTATTGAACATTTATTCACATTTATTCATATACACATATATTCAAGCTAGACGGTCTTTCAATTTCATAAAATTGGTGAAATTTAGTTTAGTTCCCTCTGAAATTTGGTCAGTGTGATATATGTTTATTTCTGCAATATCTCCAAAAAATATCAGGCCATTCTGTGGCTAGGAAGATATTTAATTTGAGGGGATTCCCTAGCAAATAAATATGCATGAAATTGCTTGTTTCACACAGTCAAGCAGACAGACGAAGTCCATGTGTGCATGTGAAGGTTTCATCAGTTCCATCATTCTGTCGCTAAACGAACAGCTGATCACACCGAGGTGCTCACTGACCGCTGATATTTATTAGTTTGGTCCTGCGTTTCCTTTCCTTCGCAACATAATGTCTTTTCTTCTCGCTTTCCGTTACTGTAGTCAGTCTTTCATGTTTCATTCGCACACTCACGTCCTCCATTTTCCTCTCCTGTTTCAAATTTGTATCCCACAATGCCTTGCGCGAACGGGGAAAGCCCACCATGCGATGCATGATGTAGTATCTTGGATTGCGTCATGGTGAAGCAGGAAAAAATAGCGGAGAATTTACGGCCACGTCACCCTAAATTCATTAATTGCTCTATTTTAAAAAACCTAATAAAATTGGAAGTCAGTGATTCGAATTCAGTAGCTTTCGGTCCACTAAACAGAAATAACTGGGTGTCAGGGAAAATTCTTTTCTTTTCAATGGGGTTCAGGTCAGAGGACTGAGATAGCCATGGCAGAAGCTTGATTCTGTGTTCAGTGAACCATTTTTGTGTTGATTTAGACATGTGCTTTAGATCATTGTCCTGCTGGAAAACCCAGTTTTAGTTTCCTGGCAGAGGCAGCCAGATTCTGATTTAAAATGTCCTGGTATTTCATGGAGTCCATGATGCCATGTACCCTAACAAGGTTTCCAGGGCCTTTGGAAGAAAAACAGCCCCAAAACATTATACAGCTTCCACCATATTTTACAGTTGGGATTAGATTCTTTTCATTATAGCCATCTTTATTTTTACACCAAACCCACATTGAGTGTTTATTGCCAAAATCAGACCATAGAACACAGTTCCAGTCAAAGCTGGAGTAACATTTCACAAACTTCAGGCGCCTATGTTTGTGATTAACTGACAGAAAAGGCTTTTTTCTTGTATACTTTCCAGATAATCTGTTGGCATGGAGGTGGATCTGATGGTGGTTTTGAAAAATAATAATACATTTTATTTATAAGCGCCTTTCAAGGTACCCAAGGACACTGAACAGTAAAACACAAACAATAAAAAGCAAAACAATAAAATAACAACAATAATAAAATAATAAGAAATCAATAATAATAATGGCGGCACGGTGGTGTAGTGGTTAGCACTGTCGCCTCACAGCAAGAAGGTCTGGCGAGGGCCTTTCTGTGCGGAGTTTGCATGTTCTCCCTGTGTCCGCGTGGGTTTCCTCCGGGTGCTCCGGTTTCCCCCACAGTCCAAAGACATGCAGGTTAAGGTGGGGTTTACATTAGGCCGTATCAGCGGATCATCAGATTAACGTTTTTAAAACGATTAGTGTGCACACAGCAACACCAATACACGATTCGTGTGCACACAGCAACACCAATACACGGATACGCTCGGCTCCGCAGGCATCCTGCGCTCCAAATCACTCCGCCCTGAACAGCGAGTGCCCTCTGGAGGGTGCGCACTCCGGCCCTGCGCAGCTCACAGAGCGCGCGAGTGAAGCGCACGAGCTGTGATTCGGGACTGAGCCGCTGTGTGTGTGATCCCAGCGCATATCACTTACCACTTGCAAGTGGAAGGATGGCAAACCTAAAGACCATCATAACTACACAATGGGCAGTATTTGCATCAGTATTTGCAGTATTTTCATACTTTTATACTCTTTAATGAAAGGTGATACAAGGCGGAAGTCCGCGCCGTTTTTCAGCAGTCGCGTCACATGACCAATGCCAGCGAATCAGGAAGGTGGATGTCACAGTGACGTTGTCCAATGACGACGCCAGCTAGAGCTCAGCACAGCGTATCTGTGTATTCTCAATGTTTACACAGCACCGGATCAGACACGATCTAGATTGAATACGTGGACGCTGGTGGATTCCCGTTTCCCGGCGTTTCCAGGCGTTTTAATGTAAACGGACAGTGCATCCGCGAAGAAAACGAGACAGATACGGTCTAATGTAAACTTGGCCTAAGTTAACTGGTGACTCTAAATTGTCCGTAGGTGTGAATGTGAGTGTGAATGGTTGTCTGTGTCTATGTGTCAGCCCTGTGATGACCTGGCGACTTGTCCAGGGTGTACCCCGCCTTTCGCCCGTAGTCAGCTGGGATAGGCTCCAGCTTGCCTGCGACCCTGTAGAACAGGATAAAGCGGCTACAGATGATGAGATGAGAATAATAATAATAATAATAATAACAACATCATTATTAAAAATCAAAGAGAAAAGGCCAAGCTAAAGATATGTGTTTTTAGCTGTTTTTTGAAAGAGGACAGTGTTGAGCATTGGCGCAATGCTAGTGGCAGGGCATTCCACAGCTTAGGGCCATTTACACTGAAAGCCCTGTCACCCCTAGAGTAGAGCCGAGAGTAAGGGACTAGGTGGGCCGAGACTAGGAATAGGTGGGCATCTGAGGAGCTAAGATTTAAAGGTAACTGATATGGCGTTAGGAGATTTGATAAATAGTGAGGGGCCAGGTTATGTAGGGATTTGTAAACAAGTAAGATAATTTTGTACTGAATGCGGTATTTAACTGGGAGCCAGTGCAGGTTATATAGAATAGGAGTGATATGATCCCAGGGCCTGGTGTGAGTGAGTACCCTAACAGCTGAGTTTTGGACATATTGCAGCCTATCTAGTCGCTTGGCTGGGATGCCATCGAGCAGGGCATTGCAGTAGTCCAGTCTTGAGGTGACAAAAGCATGTATAAGCGTTTCAGCTGTAGATGAAGTCAAGGAGGGATGGAGTTTGGAGAGACTTTTCAGGTGAAAAAAAGCTGTTTTAGTGATACTTTGAATGTGTGAGTCAAAAGAGAGAGTAGAGTCCAGAATAATAATCTCTGAGAGTAGAAGTCTCAGAAACCCCAAGATTTTGCTTTTTCTTGTGATTCACCAATAGTGATCCTTGGGGACTTTTCCCTCTCTTCCCCTTCTCCTCACTGTACTTGTAGGAAAAATAAACCTTGGATCCTCTTCCAGGCGAGTTTGTAACAGGTCCAGTTGGTGTCCAATTTTTTTATTATCGCCCAAACAGTAGAAATAAACATTTTCAGGCGAGTAGCTATTGTTTCTAACCATTCCCTGACTCATGAAGGTCAACACACTTCTTCTTCTCCCTCATTTGGTTTGCGTGTTCAGTTATCTTTCCCATGCTGATGGATGACTAAGGGAATTTGGCTTCTGTGTCACCTCATATTTGTTCCCCAGTTAATCAGGAAGTCATGAATTACAGCTTGAAAGTTCCTACACACTCCAATCAACTCGGAAATATACAATTTAAATGGGAGACATGCTTCAGTTACATTGTGTTCACTATAATTTCCAGGAGTGCCAATCATTTTTGTTGAAAACAATTATTTCTTCATGAGGAATTTGTTTTTCTTTGAATAAATTTATTTCAATGAAAGGTTGAATTTTTTCCTTTTTTTTTAGCGTGAGATGTAGTGACTTCACCAGAAGGAATGTCCCAAACATTGCATTCTTTGACATTTTTGTTTTATGGCAGAAGGGAAGACATCTTCCCTTTTTAGTTTCACGTCTTCTTTTCCCGTATATTATAGTCATATATTCTGCGTCTTTAACACACTTGAGATAAGACCAAGAAGAATTCTGACTTCATCTGTGGAAAAATACTTTTCAGCATACAGTATCTCATCCCATCTCCAGTGTATGAATATTCTCTCTAAGCAACTTTAAATCATTAACTCCTCTGATCTGGTCAAGGTGCAGCTCGGTTCTTAAGAACCTTTTTTAATAAAAGGTTCCGCGTTTTGCTTGAGTTTGGTGTCTCAATTTCTTATAGGTAGAATTTCCACCACAGTGTGTTGCATGAACGCCAGTCTTTCACATTTAGCAGCTTGGAAGGAAGCTGTTAAATTTCCGAGAGTGGCAGTTTTGGTCAGAGTGCAGGGTTAAGCATGTTGCCCTAGAGCAGATAGGGTTAAGGACCTTGCTCAGGGGGCCAAACAAAAAAAAGATTGAGGGTAGCCATACCTTGCTTCCAATCTGTAGCCCAGGGCTTGAGCCACCACTGCTGCCGTCTCTTGCAGTTGTAATGCAGTCAGTAGGAGAGACTCAGCTATTAGGTGGGAATTAGCTACGAAAATAAAAAGGCATGTTTAAAAAAGTATTTTGATATTGATGCATTGTAGCTTGCTGTGTCTGTGGAGATTCTTGACACATTTCACAGACCAAACGTATTCGGATCACATTTGGGTTCAACACCAAAAGCAAGGAGCATTACGGTATCATGATGTACCACAAAAACAGACTCATCAAGGCTTATGAAAGAGTGACCTGTCAACGCAAGGTAAAGTAGTTCCTACTTCAAGAAGTATCTGTAGATGCTGTTATTAATAAATATATATTTTTGATACATATCAGCCTCTCCATTACATTGCTGTGCCATTGTGTGATTTTTTTTTTTGTCTTCCTGAACAGGTAGAGAGAAAAGGTGTTGGGGTCATCGGTGTGATTGAATGTAATTTCCTTCAGCCGACTCACAACAAACAGGACTTTGATGATACAGATAAATACAGGTCCTTACCCCACATAAACATGATTTTCAAAGCCCAATCTTGGATTCATTTACTTTATTATCCCCTGTCCAAACAGTTTGTCGGGGGATATAGAAACGGGTTCCGGCTGTCCGTCCGGTCACGTTTTCGTTTCCAGGCCATGTCTTTAAAACTACTGAAGATATCTGCATGAAACTTTGTATACATATCAAGCAACATGTGAACTGGTGCCTTTTGCTATTTTGGATTTTTGAAAAAAAAAAAATTCAAGTTTTTACATAGAAAATAGATTTTGACATAGTTTCTAAGAGCAATGTTCGTTTCCGGAGCATATATCCAAAACTATTCATGATACGGATTTGAAACTTGGTATACATGTTAACAAGGTGATGTAGATGTGCCTTTTAGAAATGGGTTCCTTCCGTCCGTCTGTCCGTCCATCCGTCTGTCTGTCCGGTCACATTTTTGTTTCCGGGCCATATCTTTAAAACTACTGAAGATATCTGCATGAAACTTTGTATACATATCAAGCAACATGTGAACTGGTGCCTTTTGCTATTTTGGATTTTTGAAAAAAAAAATTCAAGTTTTTACATGGAAAATAGATTTTGACTTATTTTCTAAGAGCAATGTTCGTTTCCGGAGCATATATCCAAAACTATTCATGATACGGATTTGAAACTTGGTATACATGTTAACAAGGTGATGTAGATGTGCCTTTTAGAAATGGGTTCCATCCGTCCATCTGTCTGTCCGGTCACGTTTTTGTTTGCGGGCCATATCTTTAAAACTACTGAAGATATCTTCATGAATCTTTGTATACATATCAGGCAACATGTGAACTGGTGCCTTTTTCTATTTTGGATTTTTGAAAAAAAGTATTTTTCAAATTTTTACATAAAAATAGATTTTGACTTAGTTTCTAAGAGCAATGTTCGTTTCCGGAGCATATATCCAAAACTATTCATGATACGAATTTGAAACTTGGTGTACATGTTAACACGGTGATGTAAATGTGCCTTTTCATACTAAGAAATTTGAATTTTTCATGTTTACATGGAAACAATTTCAGACTTAGTCTCTCAGGTTAGTCTTAGAGGTAGGTTTTGTTTCCGGAGCAGAACTTGAAAACTATGAGTGGTACGGTCTTGAAAGTTGGTATATGTGTTGATTAAGTAATGTATATGTGCCTTTTGGTACTAAGAAATGTGAGAAATTTTTATTTTTAGCTCCCCTGGACCAAAGGTCCTGTGAAGGGTTTATGCCATGGGCTGCTGAGGTCAGTGTAAAGAAATAGGGTTGGTTTCCTGCAGCACAACTTGAAAAATGTGACAAATAACATCTTGAAACTTGGTATATAGTTGGTATATAGGGCGGCGGGGGATATAGATGACTCTGTCTTCTTGTTCCTATTAAAATTGTAGTGTCTGTTCTGTCGAAGGCATAAACTGATTGATTGGGTTATGAGTCCTTACAGTTTATGATGTGCATAACGAGACTGAGGTCCGTTTTTGTGCAGGAAAACCATGCATAACCTCAGCATCAAGCTGGAAGAGTACTGGAACGAGATCCGCTACAAGAGGAAAAAAGAGGACCCAAAATGCACAGTTCCAATCGAGGATACAGTGTGAGTGTGGAGATTCAGTTTAGGTTTCAAATACAGTTTACTTACAGTGTGTTACATTTGGGGGCAACAGCATCGGTGACTTCCTAGATATTTGCCTCATGGACGTGTACCTTGATTGTATGATTTTTGGGGCTATCTTCACTATGAGTTTATGCTAAACCTTTGCATAATATGTTTAACAGTTTTAGCCTCAGCCTTTGGCTGAAGCCTATAGAGGCACCTGTCTGTATGTGTATGTTTAACCAATTTCGAGCATGTTTAAGAATGTAAGATGGTCATTGGCATGCCAGCCTCAGGTAGCAATTCCACTGTCGTGGTGTGGCACCACTGTGTACTGACTATGTAGACGCCATGTTACATAACCTCAGTTTGTAACGTAATCCTTCATGGCTGAGCAATCTAGAGTGCTGTCCAGGAAAGGAACAGCTTTTGCAACGTCGGTTTGAATCCTGGCATTGCCATAAAAGGCTGAGACCTGCACAGGTCTCTAGTATTAATTAGACATAATATTACCTTGTTATCTTGCTAATCTGCTTCTCAGGTGAATTACAACACAATAATAAATATAGGATTTATATAACTTTCACAATTTCTAGCATGAGTGAACAGATTTCTCCATCATGTTTTCCAAATTTCCAGAATGGATACCTCAGCTACTGTGTACTGGATGGCACGGTGGTATAAGTGGTTAGCACTGTCGCCTCACACCAAGAAGATTCTGGGTTTGAGCCCAGCGGCCGACGGAAGCCTTTCTGTGTGGAGTTTGCATGTTCTCCCCGTGTCTGTGTGGGTTTCCCTCACAGTCCAAAGACATGCAGTTAGGTTAACATGGGATGGCCTTGGGCTGAAGTGCCCAAGAGTGGTGATGCACATGTACGCAGTGGCTTTGCTCTCCTATGATGAACTAAATTTCATTGTACATTTGAGCAGTGACAATAAAGGCATTCTATTCTATGGAAGAGAATTAGTCATTCTTGGCCATGATGAATATACAATACACAATGCTACCTTTGAATTTGGCTAAAACAAGATATTTTCTGGGATTGATCAATCTTTTTAAAAAAACGTGCCTAATATTAACTTCTGAATAGGCGGTGTTTTATCTCGGAGGTGCCCACATACTCTTCACACATGCTGCCCAGTGCATACACTGTATATTTTCACAGTTTTCTTTTCCCTAGGAACTTTGTACATTTCTAGCTATATAAATCAGAATATAAAGAAACGTTTAAAAAAACTTGTCCTCTGCTGTTGGTTTTCTTCTTTTCTGATGTTGGTTTGCTCTTCCCTTGTATCTTCCTGGTCTCTCCCTTTCCCTCTGAAGGAAAGTTCCAGATCAAGTCTGGGTGCAGTGTGACAGCTGTCTCAAGTGGAGAAGGCTTCCAGATGGTTTCGACTGCAGCCGGCTGCCTGAGAAATGGTTCTGCAACATGAACCATGACCCACAATTCAGGTGACACTCATAAAACACTTTTATGAAGTGATGTCATTCCTGGACCTGGAAAGTTGTTGCTTGGGAATGTATGAAGGGGATTAGTTGGCTGTGAGAAAGTTTTTGATGAAAAGCTGTGCGGCAGTGGAATTATGTCTAAAGAAATGCTAAATAAATTGCATCGCAAAACCAACACCTGTTCCTGGGAATAGCAGCAAAACTCGAATGGAGTCTCGTGAAGTTAATTTTATTCAAATGGTATGGATGACTTCTGTTGCTGGCTAGTGCCATGAATTCTTTTACAATAGTGTCCTTTCCATCCTGTACTGTCCTTCACATGTCTTTCTATGTTTATCATGAAAACGTTCCAGTGCTGTGACAAACAAATACTTCTGTCTCAAGATGAAAGTGTCTCTTGCACAGGGATGCATCTTGTAAATCTTGGTTTATATTTCATTACTGCTTTAGAGAAGCATCTGAAATAAAATTGTAGAAGCCCCGAGCATTCATGGTCTTTTGGAATCGTACAAGGATCTTAAATGTCAGTCAAGCAAGGTGGGTAGCAAATGCAGTATATGGCCAAAAGTTTGTGGACACATCACTATCACACATATATATTTTTTGAACATGCAGTTTCAGATTTAGTGCCTCATTGCTGTTAATATCAAGTCAAGTTTATTTGTATAGCACTTTTAACAACAGACATTGTCACAAAGCAGCTTTACAGAAAATTATAGACTTTAAACATGAGCTAATTTTATCCCTGATGAGCAAGCCTGTGGTGATGGTGGCAAGGAAAAACCCCCTTAGACGACATGAGGAAGAAACCTCGAGAGGAACCAGACTCAAAAGGGAACCCATCCTCATTTGGGTGATAACAGATAGTGTGATAACTCGCTTCTACAACTGTGTCCTATATAGTCACAAAGTACAACTGTGCAACAAGGAAATTCATTATAGTTTTAGCATGAAGTCTATTTTGTTGAAGTTATCAACTGTTCATTGATAGGGACTTGAGTGCAAAACTGTTCATTACAACTGCAGTCCTAAGGTTATCATGTCAGTTGTAGTCCTCAGCCATCATAGCAAAACTGTAAGTGTCCAGAGCCATGTTCCAAGTGCGACTTTCAACTGTCCATATGGGGCTGTCCTCCACAGGAGTAATGTAATGAGACTCCAGCCAGAAGTAGGGCATCAGGATGGATCAGGCAGGTCTGAGGAGCAGAAGAGGTCAGCATCTTACTGGTGTCTCAGGATCGACATGTAACTCGACAGAGAGAGACAGACAGAGGGAAGAGACGGGGGAGACACACGAGAACACAGGGTGTTAGATATGCCCAGTGTCACCTAATGGTAAAGAGCAGTATACATTTTGCCCTGAGTGCAAGCAGGGACTCCAGCAAGACTAGCTATGACCTTAAATATAACCTCCACTGTTCTGGGAAGGATTTGGCTGTGGGAATTTGCTCATTCAGCAACCAGAGCATTAGTAAGGTCTGGGGTGCAATTGGTGTTCCAATTCATCACAAAGATGTTCAGTGGGGTTGAGGGCAGGGCTCTATGCAGGCCACCTAAGTTCTTCCACTCCAACCTTGGCAAAATGTGTTCATGGAGCTCAATTTGTGCACAGTGGCATTGTCATACTGGAACAGGTTTGGGCCTCTTGATTCCACTGAAGGTAAATTGTAATGCTACAGCATACAAAGACATTCTATACAACTGTGTGCTTCCAACTTTGGGGCAAAAGATTAGGAAAGGCGTGTGATGGTCAGGTGTCCACTAACCTTTGGCCATATAGTGTAGCAAAGTGGAATTGCCCATAAAAGTGTTACATCACTTCCAGGCTACTGGAGTTAAAAGGACCAGTGTAAAAAGGAACTTCACTCTGTGCAGTTAAATTCACTACAACTCAGACTGTGTTCTGATAAATGGACTTGAGGTGGAGAATCTCCTGTTGAAACTCAGTTTCCACATCCTGTTCATTCATTTCTTTCCTGGCTAGTCACGGGGGGGGTTGGATTTATTTGGAGAGCAACTTTTCTGAAATGCAGTGACTTAATTTCCTGAAGCTTCATTTCTACTTCCATGGATTGGTGGAAGCAGAGATCAGGCTTAAGGCTAAACCTCTGACTGAGTCACGTGGATTGATTTCAATAGGAAAATAATATGCTCGGTATGACTTGCACCTTTTGGAATTATGTAAGTGATTTTGTTCTTGGTAGCACTTACTCTTTTACACCGACCGGAGCCCAACATTATAATTTCACTTATTGGGATGTAGCTGGGGGCGGCATAGTGGTGTCGTGGTTAGCACTGTCGCCTCACAGCACAAAGGTTCTGGGTTTGAGCCCAGTGGCTGATGGGGGCCTTTCTGTGTAGAATTTGCATGTTCTCCCCATGCCTGCATGGGTTTTCTCCAGGCGCTTCGGCCTTCCCCCACAGTCCAAAAACATGCTGGTTAGGCTAATTGACTGTAGGTGTGAATGGTTGTTTGTCTCTATGTGTTAGCCCTGCAATGACCTGGTGACTTGTCCAGGGTGTACCCTGCCTCTCGCCCATAGTCAGCTGGGATAGGCTCCAGCTTGTCTGCGACCCTGCACAGGATAAACAGTTACGGATAATGGATGGGATGTGGCTGTGTAGGTCATAGAGCATGTTACAATTAATAGCATACCTGTTGTAGTAACAGACCTGGTATCCTAATTCTAAATACTTTTAACATGACCTTTCTTTCACTGCTATTAAATTCATCTCAATCAGGAGCTGTCTGGTGGAGGAGGAACTGGAGGATCAAGAAGAGGAACAGAAATCATACCCCAAACCCTTCAAACGCCAGTAAGATAGTCATACACAATATCTGATAATGCATTGTGCTATCTGACATTGTTAATCTACAGGTTGTGGGTCTTAACAGGAAGAGGAACAGTAAGAGTCTACAGGATGATAATGGACCAGAGGTAAGGAATTTTTATTTCCATACAACTTTAAAAAACTACAGGTCAACAACTTTATGCAAGTCATTATGTGCAAAGGCTAATAGGAAGACTTTTTTTTTTCTCATAGGTATTACAGATTCCAGCCCTGGAAGCTCCGGTTAATGCCAGGCAGCTGAAAAAGTCTGTATCCTGGAAACCATTTCCTGCCGATCTGTTCAACAATAGTGCAACTGGCCTCAGTGTTCTGTCATCCACTTCTAACGGTTTGTATTTTATTAACCATTGCACCACTGCAGTCAGATTTAATTTTCATTATAAACTTACTAGCAGAGTGTAGCAGTTCGAATGGGTGGGTGGAGCACAGAAGGGCGGCAGGCCAGAACTGAGTTCACAAAACCCGTTTATTATAGCTTTTCAGCCTTAACTACACACACACACACACACACACACACACACACACTCCAGTCATCTGGTTGGGGAGAGAGTGCCTCTCTGCTCTCGCTCTCTTCCTTAAATAGGGCGTGGTCACTGGGGAAGATACACAAACACATTAATCAACCTCAGGTGCAGTGATTCTGCTACTTACCTTCCCCGACTCCGCCCTCCAGCCACAGACTGACGCTTGGCCACGACCCCGCTGCCACATACCCCCACTGCCCGACTCAGGCCGGGCGGCCGTCCGGCCTGCAGCCGACTCCCAACCCCCCTTTACGGGAGAGGAAGTCCACCACGGCCATCTGCGCCCCTGGCCTGTGGATCACCTTGAAGTTGAAGGGTTGGAGTGCCAGATACCAACGGGTGATCCGCGCGTTGGCATCCTTCATGCAGTGGAGCCACTGGAGGGGCGCGTGGTCCGAACAGAGGGTGAAAGGGCGTCCCAGCAGGTAGTAACAGAGGGCGAGGACCACCCACTTGATCGCTAGGCACTCCTTTTCAATGGTGCTGTAGCGCCCCTCACACACCGACAGCTTCCTACTGATATACAACACTGGGCGGTCCTCCCCCTCCACCTCCTGGGACAAAACAGCCCCCAGCCCTCTGTCTGACGCATCCGTCTGTAACATAGAGGGGAGAGAAAAGTCAGCGGAGTGTAAAAGTGGCCCCCCACATAGTGCAGCCTTTACCTCAGAAAAAGCCCGCTGGCATTGCTCCGTCCACTGGACCGGATCTGGTGCCCCCTTTTTAGTCAGATCAGTCAGTGGGCTGGTGATGTCCGAATAGTTAGGTATAAACCTACGATAATAGCCAGCCAGCCCCAGGAACTGTCTCACCCCCTTTTTGGTCTTGGGCCTCGGGCAGGCCGCAATTGCCGCTGTCTTGTTAATTTGGGGACACACCTGCCCGTTGCCCAAGTGGAAGCCCAGATACCATACTTCCACCCACCCAATCGCACACGTCTTCGGGTTGGCTGTGAGACCTGCTCGCCTCAGCGACCTAAGGACGGCCCTCAGATGTTGGAGGTGCCTCGGCCAGTCATTACTATAATGATATCGTCGAGGTAGGCGGCCGCGTGGGGGCGGAGGACCCTATCCATCAGCCGCTGAAATGTAGCGGGCGCCCCAAACAGCCCAAAAGGAAGTGTGACAAACTGGTGTAAGCCGAACGGTGTGGAAAAGGCCGTTTTTTCCCGGGATAATGGAGTCAAGGGGATCTGCCAATAACCCTTTGTTAAATCCAGTGTCGAGTAAAAGCGAGCTGTGCCTAGTCGATCGAGCAACTCATCAATACGAGGCATTGGGTACGCGTCGAATTTAGACACCACGTTGACTTTCCTATAGTCTACACAGAACCGGACCGACCCGTCGACCTTGGGTACCAAGACCACCGGGCTGCTCCAGTCACTGTGGGACTCCTCGACGATGCCCATTTCGAGCATGGCCTCAAGTTCTTCTCGAACCACTTTTTTCTTGTGTTCGGGTAGCCTGTAAGGGCGGCTATGCTCTACCACCCCCGGGGGCATCTCAATGTGGTGCTCTATGAGGTTGGTGCGACCGGGCAGGGGCGAGAATACGTCCGAAAACTTGGTCTGCAACTGGGCAACCTCCGCGAGTTGGGTCGGGGAGAGGTGGTCTCCACAGGGAACCGGAGAGGTACGTGATGCTAATGTTCCCTTTTGAACCTCCAGCCCCAGCTCCGCCTTCTCCGGAACCACCGACACCAACGCCACGGGGACCTCCTCGTTCCAGAGTTTGAGCAGATTGAGGTGGTAAACCTGTAACACCCCACCCCTGTCCGTTCGCCTCACCTCATAGTCAACGTCCCCGACTCACCATGTGACCTCAAAGGGTCCTTGCCACTTGGCGACTAATTTGGAGCTTGATGTGGGCAACAGTATGAGTACTTTATCTCTCGGTGCGAACTCCCTGAGGCGCGTACCCTTGTCGTACAGGCGGGTTTGTCGTTCTTGGGCCTGCCGCAAATTCTCCTGGGTTAGGTGGGTGAGTGTGTGGAGTTTTGCGCGCAGGTCAATAACGTATTGGATTTCATTTTTGCTTGGTGAAGGTCCCTCCTCCCAATTTTCCCGCAGCACATCTAGAATGCCGCGTGGCTTACGCCCGTATAACAATTCAAATGGGGAGAACCCCGTGGAGGCTTGGGGGACCTCTCGCACTGAAAACAACAAGGGTTCGAGCCACTTATCCCAATTATGTGCGTCCTCACTTACGAATTTTTTAATTATATTCTTGAGGGTGCGATTGAACCATTCAACTAAACCGTCCATTTGTGGGTGATACACGCTGGTGCGGATCGGCTTAATACCCAACAACCTATACAGTTCATTTAGTGTACGTGACATAAACGCGGTGCCTTGGTCAGTCAGAATCTCTTGCAGGATTCCAACTCGGGAGATAACGCGGAAGAGCGCCTCCGCAATACTGTGTGCTGAGATATTGCGAAGAGGCACCGCTTCCGGGTATTGCATTGCATAGTCCACCAAAACTAATATAAAGCGGTACCCTCGTGTTTACCGATCTAATGGCCCGACGAGATCTATCCCAATTCTTTCGAATGGGGTCTCAATTAATGGGAGAGGGCACAAAGGCGCTTTTGGGATGGCTGCTGGATTTACTAACTGGCATTTGCAGCACACCGTACACCACCTACGGACATCGCCGCAAATCCCTGGCCAATAGAACCGGGCCATTATTTGGGCTAGTGTTTTATCCTGCCCCAAGTGTCCAGCCATGGGATTAAAGTGAGCCACCTGGAATACCAATTCCCGGCGGCTCTTCAGAATCAACAGCTGCGTGACTTGTTCTTTAGTTTGAGTGTCCTGCGTCACTCGGTATAATCTATCCTTCATAATTGTGAAGTAGGGGAAGGACGGGGTGGCGTTTGGCTGTAGCATTTGACCATCGATTACTCTCACTTGGTCAAATGCATGCCGCAGAGTCTCGTCTCGCGACTGCTCTAATGGAAAATCCGCGAGGGATTCCCCAATAGAGAGAGGAGGAGCCGGCGGCTCCTCACTCTGACGCAGAGCTGACGTAGATGGCTCTGTGACAGCTGCTCCCACCAACGCGACACCGGGGCCTCCCCTTATTAAACTATGGCAGGACCCACTCTTCACTAGGTGACTCATTAATTCCCCAAATCCCGGCCAATCCGTCCCCAAAATTATCGAGTGGGTAAGGCGAGGATTAACCGCCGCCTTCACTATAAAATTTTCCCCTCGAAAAAAATGTGGACCGACACTAAAGGGTAGTTGTGAACATCCCCGTGCACACACAACACCTTCACCAATTGTTCAACTAGAAACTACAAATTAAAAACTAATAGCTTTAACACAAGGGCAGCATGGTGGTGTAGTGGTTAGCACTGTTGCCTCACAGCAAGAAGGTTCTGGGTTCAAGCCCAGTGGTCGACGAGGGCCTTTCTGTGTGGAGTTTGCATGTTCTCCCTGTGTCTTTGTGGGTTTCCTCCAGGTGCTCCGGTTTCCCCCACAGTCCAAAGACATGCAGTTAGGTGAATTGGTGGCTCGAAATTGACCGTAGGTGTGAATGGTTATTTGTCTCTATGTGTCAGCCCTGGGATGATTTGGCAACTTGTCCAGGGTGTACCCCACCTCTCGCCCGTAGTCAGCTGGGATAGGCTCCAACTTGCCTGTGACCCTGTAGAACAGGATAAAGCGGCTAGAGATAATGAGATGAGATGAGTGTCAGCCCTGGGATGATTTGGCAACTTGTCCAGGGTGTACCCCACCTCTCACCCATAGTCAGCTGGGATAGGCTTCAGCTCGCCTGCGACCCTGCACAGGATAAGCTGTTATGGATAATAGATGGATAGCTTTAACACAAATTCTGCTTGTCCCAGGTGCTACTAATTGTCCACCCCAATTTCAGACAAATTAATTTTTTAAAGATTCAAAGCTCTCATACTACATGAAAGTCACAGATTCCATTAACAGCATTTAATCACTAAAAGTTAAAAACAAGGCAACAAATACAATCACCAAGTGCAATTCAGTGGTTTCTGAAATTCAGAGGAACAGGATAAGTTTTATATAAACTTTCATTGTCTTATTTCTAGCTCAGAGATCACCACCACAGCCTCTGATTAATCTCACTGCTCTCTCTGAATCACTGAAAAGGTAACCCTATTTGGATTATGACTCATGTATTTACCGGTAAATATCTCCTTATTTTGCCTAATGTGTATTTGTGGATCAGTGGAGAGTGTGTTGTTCTGTCTGCCTGTTAAAGGATTAAAAGGAAACTCTCTACTGCTGAACACACACCTCCAGCAGTACATCCTATGCCTTATGCCTCATTTCCTCCTAATGCCCTGCTGCAAGGTGGTGGCACGTTCATTGACACACATTCCAGTCTTGCACCAAACAAAGAAGAGAGCAAATGGGAGGGGATGGAAAATGAGAAAAATGTAAATCCATACGAACAAATAAACAACAAGGAGAGCAGTAAGACTGAAATAGTCGAGCCATATCAGGAGCCTGTTTGGGACGAGGATGAGTGGTATGCTGGAGAGGAATCACCCACTACAGAAACCCAGTACTGTATAGCAGAGTCATACTCTAAGGAGGAAGTGAGAAAGGTATCGCATGATGATCATGAGGTGTGGAGTCTGCAGCAGCAGCAGGATGAGTTGATGGAGATGATGGAGCAGATGGCAGAGGAGAGGGACACATGCAGGGAGGAGCTGGAGCAGCTGCGGGATCACTGCACCGCCCTGGAGAATGAGAGGAGTCAGCTCCTCAGCAAGGTAGGAACTATCCTACTATTACACTTTCATTTAAATTCTACATAATATGGTACAGGGCGCCACAGTGGTGTAGTGGTTAGCTCTGTCGCCTCGCAGCAAGAAGGTCCTGGGTTCAAGCCCAGCAGCCGGCGAGGGCCTTTCTGTGTGGAGTTTGCATGTTCTCCCCGTGTCTGCATGGGTTTCCACTGGGTGCTTCGGTTTCCCCCACAGTCTAAAGACATGCAGGTTAGGCTAATTGGTGGTTCTAAATTGACTGTAGGTGTGAATGGTTGTTTGTCTCTGTGTCAACCCTGCGATGACCTGGCGACTTGTCCAGGGTGTACCTCGCCTCTCGCCCATAGTCAGCTGGGATAGGCTCCAGCTTGTCTGCGACCCTGTAGGACAGGATAAGCAGCTATGGATGGATAATATGGTACAAAAATTGCAAAAATCTGATGCCGTTTTGATCCAAAGCAAAGCACCTGGTTGCAATTATCCTTGTAGATCTGTCAAGAAAAAATCAGGCATCACACAGCAAGACACAATAACATCTCATCTCATTATCTCTAGCCGCTTTATCCTGTTCTACAGGGTCGTAGGCAAGCTGGAGCCTATCCCAGCTGACTACAGGCGAAAGGCGGGGTACACCCTGGACAAGTTGCCAGGTCATCACAGGGCTGACACATAGACACAGGCAACCATTCACACTCACATTCACACCTACGGTCAATTTAGAGTCACCAGTTAACCTAACCTGCATGTCTTTGGACTGCGGGGGAAACCGGAGCACCCGGAGGAAACCCACGCGGACACAGGGAGAACATGCAAACTCCACACAGAAAGGCCCTCGCCGGCTGCTGGGCTCGAACCCAGGACCTTCTTGCTGCGAGGCGACAGCGCTAACCACTACACCACTGTGCCACCGACACAATAACTTCAGTTATTTAAATCTACTTTACAATAAAATGAAGGGCTGGCGAGGTAATAATTGGCTTGAATGTGTGATATGGATGTTCTAGCTTTAGCTAGATATTGTGGCACAGCAGGTTTCCTTGCTGCCTTACAGATCCAGGGTTTCGATCCTGAGCTTAGGTTACTGTCTGTGTGGAGTTTACTATGTCCTCCCCATGTGTGCATACCTGGTTTTCACCAGGTTCTCTGTTTTCCTCCCACTATGTCAAAATATAACTGGCTCCTCTAAATATCCCCTAGGTATGAATGAATGTCTGGATGAGTCTATGCATGCTACAGTGGATTGGCATCACATCCAAGGTGAATTTCCCCACCTTGCACCCAGCATTACTGGGATAAGATCAGTGGTTACTGAAGACGAATTAATGAATCTTAAGTATACTGTTATTGACAACATTAACTATTCAAAATTCTGAAAAAAAAAATTAAAAGTCTGGGACTCTCTAATGGTGCCACAAGAAAATTCCACCCTCTATCATCAACAAATCGTGATTTCAAATCTTGAGGATACCAGAGCCATCTATGGCAAAATTGGCTCTTTCTGCGCTGTCAATCATGGCAACATTTACCAATTGTGGGCATCTGTGAGGTCATTTATGCAGAAGAGGGTAGATAGCACTTTCCTTTTCGTGTGATAGCTGTCATATGATAGTAGTGAGCTGGCTGGTAGGTGGGACTTGGCAGGTCACCAAATTGGGGAGAAAATGGGAAAGAATTCTTTCTGTATGATGCCTGAATTGTTTAAAGATCCCAGAACCACTGAATTTTTCAATAGTCATTATTAGATTTACATTAAATTTGGGAAGTCATGGCCTAATGGTTAGAGAAACAGCTTTGGGACCAAAAGGTTGCTGGTTCGATTCCCCAGACTAGCAGGATTGACTTAAGTGCCCTTGAGCAAGGCACCTAACCCCCAACCACTCCGGCAAGAGTGGTGGCGTACCTTGTGTCTGATTAGCCAAAGAAAAACTGATGATGTGATCATCAGTTCGGGCATTGAACCCGACCAACTGAACTGAAATTTGTGCATACTGTGATATACATTATATGGCCAAAAGTATGTGCACACCTGACCTTCATATCTATGCATGGGTATTCCCCAAACTGTTGCCATATGATATAAACACACAATTGTACACAATTGCCACAAAGTTGGAAGCACACAGTTATATAAAATGTCTTTATATGCTGTAGCATTGCAATTTCCAGGCCCAAACCTGTTCCAGCATGACAGTACCCCTGTGCGCAAAACAAGGTCCATGAAGACATGGTTTGTCAAGTTTGGAGAGAACTCAGGTGTTCTGCACAAAGCCCTGACCTCAACCCCACTGAACAACTTTGGGATGAACTATGCACCAAGGCTTCTGCATATCAGTGCCTGAACTCACAAATGCTCTTGTGGCTGAATGAGTACAAATCCATCCATTGTCTGTAGCTGCTTATCCTGTACAGGGTCACAAGCAAGCTGGAGCCTATCCCAGCTGAATATGGGCAAGAGGTAGGGTACACTCTGGACAAGACACCAGATCCTCGCAGGGTTGACACATAGAGACAAGCAACCATTCACACTCACACCTACGGTCAATTTAGAGCCACCAATTAGCCTAACCTGCATGTCTTTGGACTGTGGGGGAAACCGGAGCACCCGGAGGAAACCCACACAGACATGGGGAGAACATGCAAACTCCGCACAAAAAGGCCCTCATTGGCCACTGGGCTTGAACCCAGGACCTTCTTGCTGTGAGGCGCCAGTGCTAACCACTATACCACCATGCTGCCCCTGAGTACAAATCCTAATAGCCAATCTCCACAATCTAGTGGAAAGCCTTCCCAGAAGATTGTAGGCTATTATAACAGCAAAGGGGGACTAAATCTGGCATGGGATGTTTAAAAAGCACATACGGGTGTGATGGGCAGGTATTCGCATACTTTTGGCCATATAGTGTATATAATTAATGTCCAGCATTTTTGAAAATACTATTATGATGTTGAAGCAATGTCCCCCAATTTGATAATAGGAACTGTTCTTGATTCTAAGATTCCTGTTCTTGGCTGCAGGAGTGAAACCCAATGTGGTCTTCTGCTGTTGCATGCTGAGATGCTTTTCTGCTCACCACAGTTGTAAAGAGTTGCTATGAGTTGCTATATCCTTCCTGGCAGCCCGAACCAATCTGGCCATTTTCCTCTGACCTCTTATCAACAAGACATTTCCACCCACAGAACTGTCGCCCACTCACTCAATGTTTTTTGTTTTTCGCACCATTCCGTGTAAACTCTTGAGACTGTTGTGTGTGAAAACTCCAGGAGATCAGCAGTTTCTGAAATACTCAAACCAGTCCATCTGGCTCAAACCAACACCCATGCCATAGTGAAAGTCACACTTTGAGATCACAATGTTTCCCATTCTGATGTTTGAAGTGAACATTAACTGAAGCTCTTGATTTGTATCTGCATGATTTTATGCATTGTGCTGCTGTCAAGGGATTGGCGGCTTCGATAACAGCATGAAACAGCAGGTATATGGATGGACCTAATAAAGTGGCCGGTGAGTGTATATATGATAATAATGTACTGTTGCTAGGTGGAAAAGATGGAGGAAGAAAAAGCCAGCTTGTCCTCCCTGTGTGACCAACTAAAGTGCAAAGTGGAAAGGCTGAAAATAGAGAAGGAAGGAAGGTTGAGGGAAGATGCTCAAGTTGGAGAAGAGAGGCAGAAGTTGAGAAAGCTGCGCCTCAACCTGGGACACCTGCTGGTTTCCTTCGTTCCCGATCTCGACCTGCAGCAGGTGGATTTCAGCAGTGACATCATTGACGAGCTTCTCGACCAGGTCTTAAAAGAAGTCACTTAAGGTCAAGTCAGGGCATATTTCTTCATGGTCAATTAACCATGATATGCCTGATGGCTCATGGTTTCACTGCTGGCTTAATCAAGATGAGATCATCGCTGTATAAAACGTATTTATGATTGTGGCCCAGCCTATCAGCTTAGCAGGCAGCAGCGGTGGTAATAGAATATGTTTCTAAGTCAGTTTTTATTGCCTGTTGCTGCAGCACACATCTAAATCACTTGGTAAATAATTAGCAAGGCATGATGGTTGAGTGTAGCACGGTACTGCTATAAAAATTATTTTCACAATGTTAATTGGTTACAGATTTACACGTTTTGTTGAATGATATTATAATAAATAATATCATCGTAATATTAATGAGAATTCTTTTTACTGTTTTCATTATTATATACATTTATATACTTTGAACCATCTAATGAAAAAAAATAAAATCAACCTGTTTACATGTTGTTAGTAGTTTCTGCATTGGATTTTTTTTTTTTTAATGCTGTATCCAGTTTTTACCCATTTTAGCCTAAATCCTTCATTCAGTCAATCTTTCTTCAAACGTTATTGATATCATTTTCTCATAGTTTGTCATTAATGGTGTCATTAATGATTTTTTTTCAACTCACCATTTAAATACGTCCCCCCCCCCACACACATATATACAGTGCTGAGCGTAAATGAGTGCACCCCCTTTGAAAAGTGACATTTTAAACAATATCACAAACAATTTCCAAAATGTTGACAAGACAAAGTTTAATATAACATCTGTTTAACTTATAACGGGAAAGTAAAGTTAATAATATAACTTAGATTCCACATTTTTTCAGTTTTACTCAAATTAGGGTGGTGCAAAAATGAGTACACCCCACAACAAAAACTAGTACATCTAGTACTTTGTCTGGCCTCCATGATTTTTAATGACAGCACCAAGTCTTCTAGGCATGGAATGAACAAGTTGGTGACATTTTGCAACATCGGTCTTTTTCCATTCTTCAACAATGACCTCTTTTAGTGACTGGATGCTGGATGGAGAGTGATGCTCAACTTGTCTCTTCAGAATTCCCCATAGGTGTTCGATTGGGTTCAGATCAGGAGACGTACTTGGCCACTGAATCACTTTCACCCTGTTCTTCTTCAGAAATCCAACAGTGGCCTTAGATGTGTGTTTAGTCATGTTGGAAAAGTGCACAACGACCAAGGGCATGGAGTGATGGTAGCATCTTCTCTTTCAGTATAGAGCAATACGTCTGTGAATTCATGATGCCATCAATGAAATGCAGCTCCCCGACACCAGCAGCACTCATGCAGCCCCACATAAGGACACTGCCACCACCATGTTTCACTGTAGGCTCCATGCATTTTTCTTTGTATTCCTTACCTTTGCGACGCCATACAGTTTTGAAGCCATCAGTTCCAAAAACATTTATCTTGGTCTCATCACTCCAGAGTATAGAGTCCCAGTAGTCTTCATCTTTGACAGCATGGGCCCTGGCAAACTCTAGGCGGGCTTTTTTGTGCCTGGGCTTTAGGAGAGGCCTCTTTCGTGGACGGCATCCATGCATGCCATTCCTCTGCAGTGTACGCCGTATTGTATCACGGGAAATAGTCACCCCAGTTTGGCTTTCTACTTCTTTAGATAACTGCAGTGAACTTGCATGCCGATTTTCTTCAACCCTTCTAATCAGAAGACGCTCCTGTCGAGGTGTTAACTTTTGTGGACACCCTGGATGTCTCCGTGAGATGATTGCAGTTCCATCTTTCTTAAATTTTTGTACCACTTTTGCTACAGTATTCTGACTGATAAGTAAAGCTTTGCTGATCTTCTTGTAGCCTTCACCTTTGTGGTGTAAAGAAATTATTTTCTTTGGAAAATTCTGAAGAGACAAGTTGAGCATCACTCTCCATCCAGCATCCAGTCACTAAAAGAGGTCATTGTTGAAGAATGGAAAAAGATTGATGTTACAAAATGTCGCCAACTTGTTCATTCCATGCCTAGAAGACTTGGTGCTGTCATTAAAAATCATGGAGGTCATACAAAGTACTAGATGTAGTAGTTTTTGTTGTGGGGTGTACTCATTTTTGCACCACCATAATTTGAGTAAAACTGAAAAAATGTGTAATCTAAGTTATATTATTAACCTTACTTTCCCGTTATAAGTTAAACAGATGTTATATTAAACTTTGTCTTGTCAACATTTTGGAAATTGTTTGTGTTCATTGAGATATTGTTTAAAATGTTACTTTTCAAAGGGGGTGTACTCATTTACGCTCAGCACTGTACATTCTTGTACTACTATCTTTGTGGGGACACTCATTGACATAATACATTCCCTAGCCCCTTATCTTAACCTTAACCATCACAACTAAATGTCTAACCCTTACCTGTACCCTAACCCTAACCAAAACCTAATTTTAACCTGAACCCTAAAACTAAGTCTTAACCCTCAAACAACCTTTTAAAGAAGTGAGGACCAGCCAAAATGACCTCATTTCCCCAAAATGTCCTAACTCTTTTGGTTAAAAGCAAATTCAGGTCCTCAATATGTCACAACTACAAGTACACACATACACACACCACGGTCTTGGCTAGATCTTCTAAATGCTATTACTAGATATGGATCTTTAACTTAATTTTTTTTTTAGCTTAGCTCTAGCAAGATATATATGTACATATATTATGGCTGGGAAACCACAACAGCTTGTGCCAATTACAGTGGCCCCACTGTACCTAATCTGCATGTCTTTTGGCCTGTGGGGGAAACCAGAGCACCCACAGGAAACCCACACAGACACAGGGAGAACATGTAAACTCCACACAGAAAGGCCCCCGTCAGCCATGAGGTTTGAACCCAGAACCATCTTGCTGTGAGGTGACAGCGATAACCACTACGGTGCCCAATCAGGCCAATCTGGCTTTATGGAGGGTAACATGATTGACAGGTAAGTAAAGTCATCCTTGTCCTGATTGTTTGGATGTTGGTGGTGCATTTTTTTTCTGACAGAAATGTGAGAAGAACTTTGGAAATGTGCTCTGACTTTGAGTTCACATTACATTAATGCCATTTAGCAAATAATCTTATAACTGATGCAAATGTTAACAAATATTTGTAATGTTTCTCACAGAAATCTCAATTCTCCCTAAGAACCTCATCTGTAATAGACAGCACTTTTGGACCAATTGATTTTTTTCCATGTGGACAGAATCCTACTTTTAGGGAATGGTTTTGAACACAAGCTAGTTATTTTTCCTTTTACAGTTTTTTACAATTGCTTAAGCACGATATTGAAACAGGGCTTATTTCGCACAATTTCACGCAATTCACACAACCACACACGCATAAGTAGCAGAACATTTCAGATCTTTTTGCAAAATGAAACACTTGATTCAAAACTATACAATAACTATACAATTTATAAAACCACAATTTTGTCACCATATGGCACACACACATTTCATACAATCTGGTTTTGTTTGAACCAGTTATACACTGCTGTGCTCATTTGAAAATGCTTTTAACATTTCTACTTTTCGAATAATATTGTTTGATTTTTCAGAGATATTGTTAAAGCACATGAATATATTCATCAAGCACAACATACAAGGCCAGTACTGCATGCTGATGAAAATATTAATTTCTCTCCACACTGTAAAATCACTCAATACATTCGTGCATGTCCAAAGGTTGCATTTTGCACTGAAAATCAGAACAGGATAGATTCTAAACGGGATATATTGCATAAACACAGCAAAACATTTCAAAAAAAGAAAGCATGAATTAAAAAAAGCCTAAGCATCATCTCTTTATTTCGCTGGTACTTGTGACTATGTGACAATAAAGGGTTCATTCATTCATTCATTCATTCATTCATTTAGCTAGCTGGATCTAGTCATAGTACTTTGTTCACATCACAGGCTCTGTCCTCTCTCACAAGACAGCGAGGGAAGAGTCTTCTTGAATGGTGAATCCAACCTTGCACAGATCCTGTATCAATTTGATTGCAAGGCTTCTTCATCATAAAAATGGTAAGGCAAGCTGCAATACAGATGTGAGTGGCACCGTCTGGCAAGGCATGCTGCAATACAGATGTGAGTGGGGAGTCAAACTCCCATGGTTACCAGAGGACTAGCCCCCCGCTGTAACCCTAGCTATGTAATAGGTGAGAGGCCGAGGGCTATGCGCCACTTGGTGTCGGAAGGATCTTTGGCTTCTTCATGGCTTGATTGAAGGGAATTCATTCACAGGGCTGGAGATCATAAACATAAAACAACAACTCCTCAGTAGGGTTAAGGAAGGGAGAATATGGTGGAAGGTAGTGTTGTAGTAGGTGAGACTGGTCTCAAGACCACTTTTTGTAGATCTTGGTTTCGTCTCAGAATCGACCGCATTTTTACTCAGTCTTGTCTTGGACTCAGATATAAAGACTCAGGATTTTATTTCAAGACTGGTCAAGCCCACAACTACCATGAGCTGGCCTAGTGGTTAATGTGTCTGCCTCTTGCTCGGGAGCTCATGAATCCTAATCATGGTTAGGCCATATCAAAGACCATCATACAAATGGTACCTTCTGGCAAGGCACGCTGCAATACAGATGTGAGTGGGGAGTCAATCTCTTGTGGTTACCAGAGACTGTAACCCTAGCTGTATAGGTGAGAGGCTGAGGGCTATAGAAGTGGAAATTGGCACTGCCCTCTGTGCCTTAAGAGCCTGGTTAATACTGGGATGAGAGGCTGCCTGGGAAGACCTGGCATGGGAAGGCCTTTCTCTTGACAAGACTACAACTGTGGGGATTATACTAAATTGTCTGATTTGTTTGTTTACATCATTACTGTTATAGGATGTAAAATTTCCTGCTTCAAATGTGACCAATACCATGACATACTGCGAATTTGAAATTTTTGTTACTATTAACGGCCATCACCCCTCCCCCACCTCCTTTCACACTCACTGGTCTGATCCTGGTCTTGACTTGGTCTCGCCCTGCCTTGGTCTTGGTCTTGACTTGATCTCAACTCTGCAAAGTCTTGGCCTTGTCTCGGTCCCAATACACTCTGGTCTTGGCCATGTCTTGGTTTAGGTGGTCTTGACTACAACACTAGTGGGAAGTATTGGAGAGAACAATGTGGATGCTGATGAAACCAGATTTGGTCCAGAGCAGAACAGTGGGAAGATACATTTTGTCTTTTTCTGTGACAATGTTGTGTCGTCTGTCTAAAATTGTGAGTATGTGGGCCATGTTGTAAGGACCTTGTAAGTTGGCATGATGGTGGAGGTTTATGATAGTTCTCTCTTGTTCCTGTGAGAATATGGGGCCCCTTCGTCCTTGATGTGCTTGACCCTCAATCCAGTGTAGACCAAGCAAAATACTGTACATGTCAAATGTCATAGGACAGCGTACAAGGCATTGTTTCAAACATGGAATGCAGTGAATGAGTACCAGAGTCCTGATGTAGTGCATATAGTAGGCTACATTGTATTGATTTTATGGTCGACAGTGGAGACAAGTTGTTTTGCACCAGTGTTCTTGTCAAGAGTTGGGCTGAACTTTCTGTCGAGCCTCTCTGTGTCAACCCATGGTTTACAACATGGTCAACCAATGTTGCTCGAATCTCATTTGATAAATTTGGTCCTCACCTTCTTTGTTCACATCCTCCTCCAGGTCTACCTCGACATATTCCTTTTCCTCTGCCCCCATCTTCCTATATTGGCTCTCTTGTCTCATCCTTAATCTTCCTAGGACGCTCTTCTTATTACTGCAAAATTGCCTTCCGTTTTTGTTGAAGACAGGTAACCTGTATTTGGTGAGTTTATATTTAAGCACCAAAGTGTCTGTATTCCTGATGCCTGTGTTTGCTAAATTGGTAAATAGGTGTGATATTTTGAAAGACAGTGCCTTGAAATGGCAAACAAGTGAGATCATGTTAGATTTCTGTGTCTAATGTTGAGAAGTATGAGTTTAGCATTTTGCAAAAAGTCCAAGGCTGAGAATGTGCTTATAGTAGTGCAGATCTGGGCTGAGGTTTTGCTCCTGGAGTGTCAGGTTTACACTAACTGTGTTGTTTTTAATTTTAGTGTGTTAGCAAATACATTAAAAAAAAAACTTTAATGCACAAAATACAGAAGCATGATGAGGAAAGATCACCAACTTTCACTGCAGCAAATTATGTCATTGTGGATCTCATGGGATCCGGGACATCTACTTATCCAGCAATCCACCATAGTCTTAATCATTGTTCCCTCAGTAGTGTTAGTGTAAAACCCCCACCATCACCACCATGCAAGCCATCCAAGCCTCAACTAAAAGTCAACATATGACCTTAGCATCAGTTTACATCATAAGATCCCTGAGGCTTTCTCACCTGTCCTCGCTGTCAAAAGAAAAGGAGACTTTGTTGATCCCTAAGAGAGATATTAATAGGTGGCTGTGAGGAGACTGCAGTGGTATGTGCGACTCTGACCAAATGTGTGCTGCCAAAGACATTGGAGAGAGTTCTGCTTTGGCAGTCCTGCTGCAGTACCAGGGTCAATTTTAAGTCCTTAAGGACAAGTGTGAAAATCTGGGGGGGTTGGGGTAAAATAACTGCAGCTACTGTTTCCTAGGACGCTCTAAGCCAGGGGTCATCAAACTACGGCCCGCGGGCTGACTACGGCCCGCCACCCCCCTTTGACTGGCCCCCCAGCCCCTCTGCCCCCCACCACTTGAACCGGCCCTATGAGGCAATCCCCAAAAGTGGTCACGGCCTATTTTTTTAAATTGCTTTTTGGCAAATAATAACATGTCTGCATCTTGTATTTTGTTGATCTTATCAATTAAAATTGATATTTAGTTATAAAATGAACTATTCATATTTTCCGAATTTTCGTCATATGCTCGCGATCAAGCAGTGACAGGCAGCGCACGTGCAGAGAACTGTCAGTGTTCAGGACAGCAAAATGGCTAGCGGTCAGCGAAAAGTTGACAGAGAGTGCAGAGTTTTTAAAGAACGGTGGACCACCGATTATTTTTTCGTTCAGTATAAGGACCGTGCAGTTTGTCTTATATGTAAAGAAAGTGTGTCGGTTTTCAAAGAATATAATCTGCGTTGTCACTACGAAACCCGCCACAAAGAGTATGCTAGTTTGCGAGGGCAAACAAGAGAAGACAGGATTCGGAGGATGAAATGCGGACTGGCTGCACAACAGAATGTATTCCTTCGCCAAACCCAGATCAACCAGGCTGCTGTCCAAGCTAGCTATAAGGTAGCTCACCTACTAGCTACCCATGGAAAGCCGTTTACTGATGGGGACTTTGTTAAAGTATGCATGCTTGCTGTGGCCGAGGAGGCGTGTCCCGACAAGAAGGATGCGCTCAACGCGGTGAGTCTCTCCACACCTACTATGACCAGGCGAACCGAAGATTTGGGGGACAACGTGTATGACCAGCTGAATGAGAAAGTGTCAGAATTTGAGTTTTTTGCTTTGGCCATGGATGAGAGCAATGACGTGCAGGACACAGCACAACTGCTGTGACCTATTGCCCATATTATTATAATTTCACTGTTTTTTTAAATGTATTTATTTTATAGGCCTATTTCTTTGACCTTTATTAAGTGCTGCACACAATTATTATTAATATTATTAATAATATCAACAGGCCTACCTACAATTTATAATTTTCCACTCACCTTTGCCAGTGTCAATCACCTCAACTAGGCAGATGTTTCTTACCTTGACAGCTTTGATGTTATTTTTATTAGAAAATAAATAAATGGAATATCTGTGGTATTTCAAATTAAAACAAAGTGTGAAGACTCAATTACTACTTTTGCAAACCACTAGTAAAGATAAACAAATATGTGCCAGGAATCAAGTGTTGATATAGTAGTGGGGATATAGTAGTGTGGATATAGTAGTGGGGATGGCCGTGCCAGGCTAGTAATCTCTACTACACAATGAGGCCTGCTGGTGGTCATATTTGTCTGGGTCATACAATTCTGTGTTATATAGCTGACCCGACCCCGGCCCCCCATCACAGTCAGGAACGACAATGTGGCCCCCAGAGAAAAAAGTTTGGTGACCCCTGCTCTAAGCTGATGAGAAATACATTAGGGTTTGGATACTTAAACTTATTGACCTAAAACTTATTGGCTTTTTAACTTTCTTGATCTGTGCTAACAGAAACAAATTAGCAAGACACACACGGTTGAAAAACATATTCTTGTTTTCTGTGTTTTTAGCTTTGGGAAAAAGTAACATTGGTACATTTTAATAGTACAGTACATGACACGGAACCATGTTTGTATATTAAAGAACAAAAATACACTATGGACCACACTGTGAAACACAGTAACGCAGAGTTCATTCTTTGCATTGAATGGCATTCTGGGTAATGGAGGAAACCATTCACCAAAGTGAAAATAGTAAAAATGTTCAACTTAGATAAACTTAGACCACATGCTCATTATAAATATTGATATGCAAGACATTTAGGACATTCAGGATTTTTTAAAGTAACATCTATTGGGTGAAAAACCAGATCATATGTTTGGTCTCATCTCATCTCATCTCATCTCATATCTCATCTCATATCTCATCTCATCTCATATCTCATCTCATATCTCATCTCATCTCTCATCTCATCTCATCTCATCTCATCTCTCATCTCATCTCATCTCATCTCATCTCATCTCATTATCTCTAGCCGCTTTATCCTGTTCTACAGGGTCGCAGGCAAGCTGGAGCCTATCCCAGCTGACTACAGATCAAATCAAATCAAGTTTATTTGTACAGCGCTTTTAACAATAAACATTGTCGCAAAGCAGCTTTACAGAATTTGAACGACTTAAAACACGAGCTAATTTTATCCCTAATCTATCCCCAATGAGCAAGCCTGTGGCGACGGTGGCAAGGAAAAACTCCCTCAGACGACATGAGGAAGAAACCTCGAGAGGAACCAGACTCAAAAGGGAACCCATCCTCATTTGGGCAACAACAGACAGCCTGACTATAATATTAACAGTTTTAACAGGTATAACCCTCAACTGTCCTCATGGGGCCGTCCTTCACAGGAGTGGGGCGATAAAACTCCGACCAGACACAGGGCACCAGGATGGATCAAGCAGGTCCGAGGGGCAGAAGAGGCCAGCATCTCAATCCCAGGATCAACATGTAACTCAGAGGGACAGATGGGGGGGGGGGGGGAAGAAAACATGTTGTTAGGTATGCCCTAAAAATGACAAGTATTAAATCTGTGTGGTAGGCTCGCAGAGACGAGAGTCTTTACATCAGGCATGACACACAATGGCATGTTAATATGGTAAAAAATATATCATGACCTGCTCTGGCTGGATGCTTGCTGGATGCTTTACAGGCGAAAGGCGTGTTACACCCTGGACAAGTCGCCAGGTTATCACAGGGCTGACACATAGACAGACAACCATTCACACTCACTTTCACACCTACGGTCAATTTAGAGTCACCGGCTAACCTAACCTGCATGTCTTTGGGGGAAAACGGAGCACCCGGAGGAAACCCACGCAGACATGGGGAGAACATGCAAACTCCGCACAGAAAGGCCCTCGCTGGCCACGGGGCTCAAACCCGGACCTTCTTGCTGTGAGGCGACAGCGCTAACCACTACACCACCGTGCCGCCCATATGTTTGGTACATTGTGTTATTGTTTTTGGTCATCTTCCTGTAAATTTATGTATTTATTATCATATTTATTGTGCATCATCATCATTAGTCCTCATCACCCATGATAGAGCATGATTGCCTCCAGCAACTAGATTCTTTCTGGTGTTGGTTTCCATGACAATGTAAGTTTTATGAGGTAGGGAAGTTAGCCCTACACTCAACCCTCCTGCTTCATCCAGGTTTGGGACCGGCAAGAACCCCCTCAGGGGCCCCAGGTGGAGTTATTGTGCTGCATATTTACATGTTTTCCTACTCTTCGATATACGTGTATTTTTTAATTCCTATTCAAATATTAAAACATTTTTATACTGTATTATTTAAATAGATTTATTTATGCATCTTATTTGTGTATTACATCATCAGTATGATAATGAGAAGTCTTTTTCCCATGGGCGGCATGGTGGTGTAGTGGTTAGGACTGTCGTCTCACAGCAAGAAGGTTCTGAGTTTGATCCCAGCAGCTGGCGAGGGCCTTTCTGTGTGGAGTTTGCATGTTTTCCCCGTGTCCGTGTGGGTTTCCTCCGGGTGCTCCGGTTTCCCCCACAGTCCAAAGACATGCAGGTTAGGTTAACTGGTGACTCTAAATTGACCGTAGGTGTGAATGTGAGTGTGAATGGTTGTTTGTCTCTATGTGTCAGCCCTGTGATGACTTGGTGACTTGTCCAGGGTGTACGCCGCCTCTCAACCATAGCTTGCCCGCGACCCTGGACAGGATAAACGGTTACAGATGATGGATGGATGGGATGTTTTTTCACATGCACAATGTACACTGCAGCCCCCCTGGTGGATAGTGCTGGTACTACCTGGAGCCATGAATATAGTACTCAAGTATAAAAGTCTCATCTCATCTCATTATCTCTAGCCGCTTTATCCTTCTACAGGGTCGCAGGCAAGCTGGAGCCTATCCCAGCTGACTACGGGCAAAAGGCGGGGTACACCCTGGACAAGTCGCCAGGTTATCACAGGGCTGACACATAGACAAACAACCATTCACACTCACATTCACACCTACGCTCAATTTAGAGTCACCAGTTAACCTAACCTGCATGTCTTTGGACTGTGGGGGAAACCGGAGCACCCGGAGGAAACCCACGCGGACACGGGGAGAACATGCAAACTCCACACAGAAAGGCCCTCGCCGGCCACGGGGCTCGAACCCAGGACCTTCTTGCTGTGAGGCGACAGCGCTAACCACTACACCACTGTGCCGCCCTAAGTATAAAGTATAAATAAAATAAAAATGTGGTAGATAAAGTAATGGAAATTACCATAAAAAGGTAATAATGCTGTTGCTTAAGTCTGGGTTATCAAAAAAAAAAATTTAATTGACACCTTTCCATGAAGAATGTAATATGTATAGTAAAGTATGTACATACTTTTTGCTTGGCTTTGAATACAGGTATCCTACAACAGTTTTAAACATTTTAAATTGTAACTTTTATAATACCAAGGCTCTTCAATTATCTTATATGATTGCATGAACATTAATGGTGTCAAAGAAAGTGGAAAACAATAAACAAGTCAACAGAAGGAAGTAACAGTAAAAGTACTGTTACAGCACCTAAAACATACTCAAGTAAAAGCAAAAGTGCATTTGTTTTAAACTACACAATAAAGTACAAATCCTGAGGAAAAACTACTCAGTTACAGTAATGAGAGTATTGTAATTCATTACTTTACTTTACTTTCCTGCTTATAGAGTGTTCGGTACACATTAATGCATTTATTAGGCTTTTATATAAGCAAGTATTAATCTACTATGATCACAATACACACATTTACGAATGTTTTACTTTCCAAATTGATTGCAGCACTTTAGCCAACACTTGTTGCTTAATATTAAATTAAATTAAAATGTGCTTAATAAAAGTGACTAAAGTATACTGCCATGCCCCAAAGCAATTTTTCACCATACATTAAATTTGTAATTATGGTTTTCATGTAATTATGGAATTAAGGGTGATTCCATGACTGGGGAGCCTTTTACTCTTGTGGCTTGTTTTTGAATCATTTTTCACCGTTGAATCTAAGAAAACATGCATGTAACCATTCCACAATGTGTTAACCCACCTCACATTCATTATGTTGGAAGTGGCTGACGTTTGCTCTTAAACAACAGGGTAACATGAAAGCCATGGCCTAAAGGTTAGAAAAACAGCTTTGGGACCAAACGGTCACTGGTTTGATTCCCTGGACCAGCAGGAATGGCTGAAGTGCCCTTGAGCAAGGCCTAAACCCCCTACTGCTCCCCAGGCTGCTCTGGGTATGTTGTCCGTCGCTCTGGATAAGAGCGTCTGCTAAATGCGATGTAATGTCACTTGAGTCAACCCATGAAACTAACCAGAGAATAAAACAAGGTCTACCTTGGAACACGAAGCCTTCCTAAAGTGACCACATGATGGAGCTCAGTCCTAATAAACTCTTCTTCATTCTACCATTACTACTGAAAACACTGGGGATATTGTCAGTGTCTACAAAACATTCAAATGTGCCTCTGCATTTTCTAGTGGCATTTATTTTCCTCCCAAAAAACGTCTACAAAATGTACAAATTTGTAAGAAATGATAAACAGGCACCAAATATTTGACCCTACTGGTGAACTCTGTCTTATTGATATCACAGAGCTGGAAGTCAGATTGAAGAATTTGAAAGGCCCAGCAGTGAGGCAGCATTTCACCGAAACATTTTGACTAAAGGGAATCAATTATTTGATATGGGCAGCACTGGGGTTCCCTGTAAAGACACAATAAACGAGGCCTGGTCCTATGTCCTCCACCTATGACTATGTGAGCTGGTCAAATCAGAGTAGAGAGCAGGGATGAGGGCTCAGATAGTGTAATGAAGATACAATGGAGCGCATTTTTGCTTCACTTCCTGTACACTATTTCTGTCTTCAGTCTACACCGGTAATGTTACCAGAAAAGAGTGAGGTGTGTGCTGGTGTGTGTGTCGACTGGGGAAGGATTGATATATCATACTGTAGCTCCATCTTGACTCCTGCACTGCATGTGGAAGGAAATTCAGACTGGATGCTAAGGTCAAACATTATTTTGGTTATTCTCTCATGTTACACCTTACCGTGACAATGTGTTATGGGCTATAATTTCTATCTAAATCCTACTTTAAAATGTCCACACTTAATTAATAGGGCCGTAGGGCAGAATTAATTATCGAGACCAAGGCAAGTCCAAGACTAGGACTTACCAAGCTTGAACCAAGACCAAGTTTTAAGGGGGGTGAGTTCAAGTCTGAATCAAAATAGAAAACCATTGAATCTTTTCATGGACAAACCTTTTATTCAACTGGTTGGCTTCATTCAAGCATTGTGCATTGTTTTCTAAAAGAAGGAATTACTTGTCAAATTTGGTACATGTGAAAAGAAAAGATAACATGAACATTATTTTTTTTACAAACTCTTGGTTGAGACCAAGACCACATTTAGCAAGTCCATTGCCCAAGACCAGGACAAATCCAAGTACAAATGCCAATAAATCTAAGACAAGTCAAAGCCAATCCAGAAAATGTCTTGAGACTTGATTTGAGTACTGCAGCCCTACTTATTATTATAAGCATCTGGAATTTTTGTACATCTACTGTCATGCAAGCACTTACTGAAGATTACTAAATGTTTTTAGCGTGGTACATCATGCAGCCTGTAAGTTTCTGATTTGGTCGTCTGTCTTGCGATTCTAGAAATGACTCCACTTAGTTCTACTTTGAATGGCCAATGACAAAAGATTTCTAGAACATGGCACAAACATTTTAGCAAGCAATGACACATACAGTGCAAGTTGCCTATATCCCAAATACTTACACCAATGCACCTTCAGTGACTCAAGGGTTGGCTCAGCCAAGATCCTTTCTTGTTGATGCCATCAAAGTGATAAAGGACCACAGGACCTGGGCACCATTTGAGACAGAGGTACAGGGATCACGAGGAAATCATGAACCACTTTAAGGTGATAAATGAGGACAGGAACAGCATTAGAGTAAAGAAAAAAGATGGAAATTTGAGACAATATTAATCTCAACATGGCTGAAAAGAGAGACAAACTCAAGTGTCCATAATCCATACTGGATCCATATAGTTTTCTAAAATTTCTTGCCTGCTAGGTGAGACATTACAGAAGATCAAAACAAAGATTTAGGCCTAATCTCAGCTCTACTGAATGGATATACTAGGATTTAATCCAAATCTCAAAGTCAAGTGCCATGTAGAAGAGTTTGGCCAGCGTGATGGTAAACTGATAAACTGTCCAGGCGGCTTATTCAGGCTACACTACCTCATAATCTTCCATCTTTAGCTTGGCTAAACGTAGAAAAACCACTTGACAAAGATGACCTGTGAATGCCTCTCAGGCCTTCCAGCCTTATAATATAACTCTGCTAAGATAAAAACAGGGCGGCACGGTGGTGTAGTGGTTAGCGCTGTCGCCTCACAGCAAGAAGGTCCTGGGTTCGAGCCCCGGGGCCGGCGAGGGCCTTTCTGTGTGGAGTTTGCATGTTGTCCGCGTGGGTTTCCTCCGGGTGCTCCGGTTTCCCCCACAGTCCAAAGACATGCAGGTTAGGTTAACTGGTGACTCTAAATTGACCGTAGGTGTGAATGTGAGTGTGAATGGTTGTCTGTGTCTATGTGTCAGCCCTGTGATGACCTGGCGACTTGTCCAGGGTGTACCCCGCCTTTCGCCCATAGTCAGCTGGGATAGGCTCCAGCTTGCCTGCGACCCTGTAGAAGGATAAAGCGGCTAGAGATGATGAGATAATATAAAAACAAAGCTAATACAAAGCTAATTCTGTATTTCTACAGAAGCTCTTGAACATATTCTTGAACTCTTGTTCAAAACAAGTAAAGACATCTTTTCCATGTGTATTTCTGAATACAACAGCATGGTCCACTACCACTAAGCTTGATCTGAGCTTGAAGATAATTGCAGGACTATGACTGATATTAGACGACTCCCTGAAGCTCAAACACTGACAAATGCACAGATTTTGTTGCTTCTGCAGCCATTACTAGCATATTTATAAGCTAGCAGCCATTAGACATGCTGTTGACATTTGTTTATAGGTCACATACAGACTGAAGTGTCATGAAAAAACATTAATTAGATTCTGTGCATTCTTGTTAAAGTTGCATTGGACATGTATTCAATCTTGTATCACATCTGGAAAGCACAATATATCTGATTTATCTTTTAAATCTGAGTTTTAGTTTCCAGATTGCAAATTACAGCTGATTTATTTGTTCAGACTGTAGTTAACCACGGTGGTGTAGTGGTTAGCACTGTCGCCTCACAGCAAGAAGGTTCTGGGTTCAAGGCCAGTGGCTGACAGGGGTCTTTCTGTGTGGAGTTTGCATGTTCTCCCTGTGTCTGCGTGGGTTTCCTCCACAGTCCAAAGACATGATAACTTCGGACAAGTTAACTGGCTACATAAAAGAAGCCTTTATTTGTCACATACACACTCAAGCAATTCTGTACAAGTGAGCAATAAGTGCACACACACATACCCAGAGCAGCGGGCAGCTATGCTACAGCACCCGGGGAGCAGTTGGGGGTTAGGTGCCTTGCTCAAGGGCACTTCAGCCCAAGGCCACCCCATGTTAACCTAACCGCTTGTCTTTGGACTGTGGGGGAAACCAGCGCAGACACAGGGAGAACATGCAAACTCCACACAGAAAGGCCCCCATCAGCCACTAGGCTCGAACCCAGAACCTTTTTGCTGTGAGGCGACAGTGCTAACCACTACACCACTCACCCATAGGTGTGAATGTGTGCGTACGAATGCAATAGAAAGGACCTGGCCACTCTACTGCTGCAATTCTGGCCAAAGTCAACCAAATGCCTTGAGTTCGGCAGTGACGACAGCTGTAGTTCACCAATCTACCAAACAAGTGTAGATTTAAATTAAGATCTGAGACTTTAATTCATATCTCAGTTGCCAAACACTAGACAAATTAAGAGCTTTAAGATATTCTTAAACGATCCTAAAAGTTTACAAAATGCAAAATTTCAGTGTATTTAGTTTTAATTTTAAGAATTCTTCTAGCATAACTTTAAGTGACTTTCCGTGACTTCTTAAAGATAACAAAATACTGTTATGAAAGAAAGTTTAAGATTTCACTTAAAGTTACTAAATTTAATATTTAAATGTACTTAAAGTCACTACTCCTTTAAGCATACCAATAAAGGGTCTTAAAGTTACTAGTATATTCAATGAATTTACAAAGTTCAGTAAAGGTACTTAAATTTACTACGAAATTTAAGGGCTGGTCTTAAAGGTAACTGAAATACACTGCTAAAATTAAGGTTCCTTTAAGGTTTAGATGAAAAACAATTAAATTCCCATTTTCACTGAGTGAAAGGGTCTCAAACACTATGTGAAGAACACAGCCTGAAAATTTCTCCTGAACAGGACACAGACTGAGCTCTGTCGATTAGACTACCGTCTGGTTGCATCTGTTATTGACTGAAAAGAAAGCTTCACACACACACACACACACACACACTATTGATTGGTAGATTAGACGGCTACTGAGAGAGGCCGAGAGCACTGAAATTGCAGGCTTCGTTAAATGAAGCTTCGCTGGTGTCTTTAAATAGCTCAGTCTAGGAGAGAGAGAGAGGAGTGTTTACCGAACTCCTCCTCCCACAGGCTGTGTCACAAATTCATCATGTTAAACACCTTGTTTGTGACACCTAAAATGAATTATGGAGTCTTGAACGTGTATAATCATGACTGTATGTTCTTGAAGGACGTCGCTGCTTCACTGTGTAGAGACTATAACCACATCATACACTGTAATGTTGTGTGTATTAGTGTTTTAGTGTATTCGTCCACCTTTTTAATTTGAGAAACTATTTCTTTTCACAGCTCTCTCTTCCATGTTTGGCTTGTGCTTACACTTTGACATGACAAAGCCTGAATGTTTTATTGAGCTAAACTCTTTTTCTCGTTTATCTCAGGCATCCCACTGCCACCAATTCTCAATGGAGAGGCCGTGTGCACTGGCCCCGCCCCCTCTTCCTCCTCCTCCTTCTCCTCCTCCTCCTCCTCCTCCTTCTCCTCCTCTCCCACATTACAGCCGCTGAACTGTTAACTCTTTCCTCACAGGGCTACTTCTCACCTTCACATTATCACCACTGGAAGCTATTGATTTTATCACGTTGAGCTCATCAAGTGCACTATTTTATCAATATGGAGTATATTTTTTTCACTTAATGTTGCTGTTCTGTATTCACATCTTGCCTTATTTTTAAATAGGGATGAAAAATGAATTACTGTTTGAATAATTCAGCATCAAGGCACAAAACTTCTTCAGTCACTACTTTATCCCACTCAGGGTCATGGTGGCTTTAGGACCTAGACCAGTAACACTGGGGATGAGACGCGAACACACTCTGGATGGGACAGTAAATCACATGGCACCACACACACACACACACACACACACACACACACACACACACATTCACATTTAGGGGCATTTTAGGATAGTCAGTGTAATTTATTACTATGTAATACTGTAATTATGAATATAATGTTGCTGTTGTTGTTGTTGTTTTAAGCCTTTATTAGTCACATGTACATTTGAGCACAGTGAAATTCTTTCTCTGCATTTAACCCATCTGGGGATGTGAGCACACACACCCAGAGCAGTGGGCAGCTGTGCCGCAGTGCCCGAGGAGCAGTTGAGGGTTAGGTGCCTTCCTCAAGGGCACTTCAGCCATTCCTGCTGGTCCAGGGAATTGAACCTGCAACCTTTTGGTCCCAAAGCTTCTTTTGCTTTTGTTTGTCATATCATGAGTGTTAGGTTTTTGTTTTTTTTTACCTCTCTGGCCCTCACCATCTCGAGATCAGTCCCCCCGTGTGACCCAGACGTCTGGGGGTGAGTCGCGAAAGAAAGACAGGAACCCCACAAAGTAGTTCGCATCTTTATTCACAAGTCCCCCAATACAACGAGAGAATACAGGGATTTTATATGTGTCTTATCTGTGTGGATGAAATGACATCACTGTTTGATATCTGTCTATGTGTGTGTGTGTCTGTGTGGATATTTGTTTCAGCATTTACTGTATATATGGCATTACTGGATATGCACAAAATAATGAAACAACAAATCAGTACTCTGGACATGAACAGTCAGGACTATGTTTCTGGTGTGCATACATGTCAACCTTTGGTCAATCAAAGTATAAGATGCAAATTAAAATAATTTACCTAAAATCTGAATGATAATTAACAATGATATATCCCAGTTACTTTTTATTCAATATTAATAACAATAAACCTTAAGAATAAATACTTACAATTATTTATCCTTACAAAGGAATAAAACCTTACACTGAGCACTGTTTTCATAATAAAAATGATATTAAGCTTTAGACCAGTGAATAGACATCCTTGAAAACAAAATCATAATCTATAATGATATAAACAAAAAAGAATGCAAACCATAAAAATGTGTAAATAACAGATTAATAAGCATATCAATGGATGATGAATAAAACTGAATCAGATCTTGAAGGCCATCGAAGATTCTTGTCAATGCCTGACATTTCATTTCACTTCATTTTCATTTCCCAAGCATTTTGACTCTTGCATGACAATTTTGCTTTATATGTAAGAATTACCTTTGTTGGTTTTAACCAGTGACTGTAAAAAACATGGACAGCGTAACGTCTCTAAAATGCAGAGCAACCACAGATCTAGTGCCGCTGCTGGCTGGCTGGCTGGCTGGCTGGCTGCAGTAGCTTCGCCTATCCCCATGTGCTTCATCCATCCATCCATTATCTGTAACCGCTTATCCTGTGCAGGGTCGTGGGCAAGCTGGAGCCTATCCCAACTGACTATGGTACACCCTGGACAAGTTGCCAGATCATCACAGGGCTGACACATAAAGACAAACAACCATTCACACTCACATTCACACCTACGGTCAATTCAGAGCCACCAATTAACCTAACCTGCGTGTCTTTGGACTGTGGGGGAAACCAGAGCACCCGGAGGAAACCCACGCGGACATGGGGAGAACATGCAAACTCCACACAGAAAGGCCCCCGTCAGCCGCTGGGCTCGAACCCAAAACCTTCTTGCTGTGAGGCGATAGTGCTAACCACTACACCAGCGTGCCATCCCCCATGTGTTCCAATGATAAAATAACACATTTTCCTTGTTACTTTTGTCATCTTAACTGTTTTTCCATCTAAAGTGTCTAATTTGAACAGTTAACTGTTCCTATACTGACATCTGTACATTTTGTAAAAAAAATTTCCACAGAAATTAGGTTTTAACACCTGATTCCACACTCTCAGAAAATAAAGTATATTATTGTACCTTTAGCGGTACAACAGCTTGTCACTGGGGCAGTACTGTCTAAGGTATTCATTTGTCACCTTTATATACTGCTTTGGAACGTTTTTGACCCTAAAAAGGTACATTTATGGCCCTTTTCCACGACCCTTTTTCAGCTCACTTCAGCTCGCTTCAGCTCACTTCAGCCCGACACGGCTCGCGTTTCGACTACCAAAGAACAGCACGACTCGGCTCGCTTCAGCCCTGCTTAGCCCCTAAAACTTGCACCGTTTTGGAGTGGGGCTGAAGCGAGCCAAAGCGAGCCGAGTGAGGCTGGGGGCGTGAGCAGACACTCCCCTGTGCACTGATTGGTGAGGAGGAGTGTCCTCACATGCCCACACACGCCCCGCGAGCATGCTGGGATCTGTAAACACCGTAAACCCGGAAGAAGAAGAATTACGAATTACGAGAATTTCTGAAGCCTTATGCGCCTCGCCTCATCTATACGCTCTTGCCAGTATCTGTCCGCGTTGTCGGTGACAACAAGCCACAGCACCAAGACCAGCAACACTAACGACTCCATGTCCTCCATGTTTATTGTTTACTATCCGGGTCGTGAGACTACCGCTTAAAAGCTCACTGATGTCACTGTTTGCGCTGCTTAACGACATCACGTGACGTCCACCCACTTTCGCTAACTCCACCCAATGTGTCCACCCACTTCCAGCCAGCACGGTTCAGCGCGGTTGTAGTCGAAATGCAACTTCAATAGCCCCGCTCAGCTCGATTCAGCCCAACTCAGCACGGCACGGCTCAGCCCAACTCAGCCGCGTTTGTAGTGGAAAAGCGGCAATAGTTACCTTGAGGTCCAATAATCAGCCTTAGGGGATACATTAGTGTAAAGTGTACCTTCAGGGAAAGAAATGGACTCCTACTGTACCCCTATTTCTGTCAGTGTATTATATCATAAGAAGGTGTGGATACACTTGGGAATGAAGTGATTGACAGCTTTGGTGACACACTGGACCTTGGTATTGGGAGAAGATGTACCTGATTTCAATTCTCATCTCTACTGGCTCCAACATGGTGGAGGAATTTTGGCTTCATTTCTATAGAGCGGAAGGCAACAGAGCCACACTGTCCAATTCACTTTCAATTCAATTAGCAGTATTTTCTTTTTTTCTTAATGACAGTCTCCATGTTATTGTTTTGTTAGTACAGTAACGCTTCGTATGTAGGTGCTACATATGGCATCAAGAAAAATGCTGTTTGTTTTCACAAATTTTATGCACGAGAATGGATTTGAAGGTGGCTTCATCAGCCAGTCAGTGTTGCTCACAAGTCATGCCTCAACATTTCTAGTGTAACAAGTCACATGACATGGAGTAAGTTCATGATTCAGACTCAAATGAATCCAACATTAACCTTAACTGGCAACATTCAGAACTCATAACTTGCAAAAGTCTTGCAAAAGTATTCATCCCCCTTGGTGTTTGTCCTGTTTTGTCGCATTTACAAGCTGGAATTAAAATGGATTTTTGGAGGGTGAGCACAATTTGATTTACACAACATGCCTACCACTTTAAAGATGAAAATTGTTATTTTATTGTGACACAAACAATGACGATGGAAAAAAACCCAGAAACCTGGAGTGTGCATAGGTATCCCCCCCCCCCCAAAAAAAAAAAAAAAAGTCAATACTTTGTAGAGCCACCTTTTGCTGCAATTACAGCTGCAAGTCTCTTGGGGTATGTCTCTATTAGCTTAGCACATCTAGCCACTGGGATTTTTGCTCATTCCTCAAGGCAACACTGCTCCAACTCCTTCAAGTTAGATGGGTTGTGTTGGTGTACAGCAATCTTCAAATTACGCCACAGATTCTCATTCGGATTAAGGTCTGGGCTTTGATGAGGGCATTCCAAGACATGTAAAAGTTTCCCTTTAAAACACTCCAGTGTACCTTTAGCAGTATGTTTAGGGTCATTGTCCTGCTGGAACGTGAACCTTCGTCCCAGTTTGAAACCTCTGGCTGAATCAAACAGGTTTTCCTCTAGAACTGCCCTGCCATCCATCTTTCCTTCAGTCCTGACCAGCTTTCCTGTCCCTGCAGATGAAAAATATCCCCACAGAATGATGCTGCCACCACCATGCTTCATTGTAGGGATGGTGTTCTCAGGGTGTTGGGTTTGCGCCACACATGGCATTTCCCATGATGGCCTAAAAGTTCAATTTTAGTCTTATCTGACCAGAGAATCTTCTTCCATGTGTTTGTGGAGTCTGCCACATGCTGTTGGGCAAACTCCAAACATGTTTTCTTAAGCAATGGCTTTTTTTCTGGCCACTCTTCCATAAAGCCCCGCTCTGTGGAGTGTACGGCTTAAAGTGGTCCTATGGACAGATACTCCCATCTCCGCTGTGGATCTTTGCAGCTCCTTCAGTGTTATCTTTGGTGTCTTTGTTGCGTCTCTGATTAATGCCCTCCTTGCCCGGTCTGTGAGTTTTGGTGGGCGGCCTTCTCTTGTCAGGTTTGTAGTGGTGCCATGTTCTTTCCATTTTGCTATAATGGATTTAATGGTGCTCTGTGGGATATTCAGAGTTTGGGATATTTTTTATAACCCAACCCTGATCTATACTTCTCCACAACTTTGTCTCTGACCTGTTTGGATGCTCCTTGGTTTTCATGTTGCTTGCTTAGTAGTGTTGCAGAGTCAGGGTCCTTCCAGAACAGGTTAATTTATACAGACATCATGTGACAGATCATGTGACACTTTGATTGCACAAAGGTGGATCTTAAACAGCTAATTATGTGACTTATGAAGTGAATTGTTTGGACCAGCTCTTATTTAGGGGTTTCATATGAAAGGGGGTGAATTCCTATGCACACTCCAGATTTCTGGTTTTTCACAATTGGTTTGTGTCACAATTAAACAACAATGTGCACCTTTAAAGTGGTAGGCACGTTGTGTAAATCAAATGGTGCCAACCCTCCAAAAATCAATTTTAATTCCAACTTGTAATGTGACAAAACAGGACAAACACCAAGGGGGATGAATACTCTTGCAAGACTCTGTACTTTGTCATGAACTACTGTATTTGTTGAGTTATTTTAAAGATCTCCATGGGTAAAAATCCTCTAAATTTTCAATCTAAAATCCCCGTCGACTGAATCAAACGCTTCACGTTGACCTTTGACCTATTTCAAGGCAAAAAGCAGGGCAAAACTTCGTTGTGGTAAGGTATAAGTCTGTTCGCAACATCTGCTCACTTCCTCATCTGACTGTCACACATCTGCCTACACCTCCCAGCTGTCATTCGTCGTTTCATCTTCTCTTCCTCACTCTTTACCTCTCAAGGCTTTACTAGCATATCTGTCAGTTTCCATGCCTCTTAATTGCGACGTGTCTAATGGGGAATCGGATGGGCAAAACGCTCCGTATTAGATTTCACGTCTCCACGCTGATTGGATGATTGCATAGAGATTAAACTTTCACATTTGGATGGGTCAGAACTTAAAAGTTAGGCCAGACGTTCCACTTTCATCTCTCATATTGGGGTCTGTGGCCCATTGTTCCTAAATCCACACCTCCCCCCTTCTCCTGTCTCCCTCTCTCTCTCTCTCTCTCTCTCTCTCTCTCTCTCTCGCTCTTTCCCAGCCCCCAGTCCACCCCCACTTTTTTTCTCTCTCTCTCTGCTTCTCCAAGCTTGAGCTGGAAAACCCAGATGAGAGGATGGATACCGTCCCACCCAACCCCCCTCCTGTTCTCACTTTTCCTCCCGCCCCCCTTGTCTTCTGGGTTTTTTTCTCTCCTTCTCTGAGAAAACTGTGAGAGAGGGAGAAGAGCAAGGAGAAAGTGAGAGCAGTGGTGACCCCAAAGCCCCAGTAGAAGTGTCTGTGTGTGTGTGTGTGTGTGTGTTAACACATCAGACTTTAAGGATCTCACACAGAGAAAGCAAGTGAGAGCTGAATGGTGGTTTGATCGGGTGTCTTCACGCACTCAAAAAAGGAGTGTATGTTAGTGTGGTGTGAGTACATATATCCATGAGAGAGAGCGTGTGTGTGTGTGTGTGTGTGTGTGTGTGTTGGGAAGAAGAAGGGGGGTGGCCGCCTTGTTTGTAGCTTGTCAGCAATTGCCTGAGACAAGCCTCCCCCTGCATGTGTGAAAGCTACTTGGCGTGAATGCCTGGACTGTACCAAGTGCAGGAGAAACGACAGGGGGGACGGCGGCAAGAGAAACAGATCAGACCGGAGACAATAGGCCCCTCAAGTGTTCCCCCCAAGTTGCTTTGATGTTGTCCTAGTGTCTAGATGCTGAAGGGGACTGAGGATTGCAGGGAAGAGAAGCCCTTTGTGTGGATGTGTGTGTGCACTTTTTTTTCCGTCTACTTATTCTACTTCTTCTTCTTCTTCTTCTCCTTCTTCTTCTCATTCTCCTCCGGGCCGGCGTGGACAAAGGGGAGGGGGACAAAAGCTCGGGGAGAAATAGCTGAGGAGACAAACGATGAAAACCCGAACGGTCCCGTTCACGTTTTTGTGTCGGCTCTGCGTGTGAGAGGGGGCCCGTAAAGAAAGGGAGCGAAGCGAGAGAAAGAGGAGGAGAAGCTGCAGTCTCACAGCGGGCTGAAAGAGGGAGAGTGAGAGAGAGAGAGAGAGAGAGAGTGAGAGAGAGAGAGAGAGGGTGAGTAGGCTGTGTCTCTTTCTTCAATGCCAGCTCTCTCTTTTTTCTTTTCTTCCTCTTTTTTTTCTTTTGGGGGTGGAGGGTTGAGGAGGTGTTGGGAAGAGGAGAGGGAGATTTTAAGGGGGACTCAAGTTAGTGTGTGTGTGTATGTGTGTGTGTTCACCTAGTATTACACACCAGCTATGGAGATGTTATTCTTAGTTCATTAGAATGCATGCATGCATGCGAGTGTGTGTGTGTGTGTGTGTGTGTGTGTGTGTGTGTGTGTGTGTGTGATGGAAAGAGAGATATTTTGGAATGTGTCATTGGATAGTCTATTGGCTCACTATGCCAACAGTACACCTATCTCCTTTCTCGCCCACATCAGGAGGACTGCTGGTGTGTGTGTGTGTGCGTGTGTGTGTGTGTGTGTGTGTGTGTGTGTGTGTGGTGGATGATATTTTAAAGATATGGACCCACTGTGGTGTTGCTTCTTTCTCCTCTTGTGTGGTAGATTTGTCGCTCTTGGCAGCAGGTGAATTGCAGTGATTGTGGCAGTGTGTGTGTGTGTGTGTGTGTGTGTGTGTGTGTGTGTGTGTGTGTGTGCGCGCGTGTGTGTTTTGGGGTGGGGGTAGTTCTATTCTGCCTGGGGGGCTCTATGTCTGTACCCAGCATGGCGGTGGCAGTTTGCTTTCACTCCGCCAGCTGTTCTGAAAACCTGCAGTGGTTCCTTCTCTCTCTCTCACACACACACACACACACACACACACACACACACACACACACACACACACACACACACACACACACACACATTCTGACTGTCCGAAAGGTTCACCCATCATTTCTAGTCTGTCATTAGAAATACAACACACACACACACACACACACACACACACACACACACACACTCTCTGCTGTCCAACCAATTTCAGAAACCAAAGAGAAGCAGAAAGAAGAAAAGCATCAGTAATATTCAGGAGCTTCATAATGAATAAATATTAAAATGTAGAAACGTTACACAGAAGTCAAGTGATCTAGTGCTCAGACTGAAGGCGTATGATAAATCGCTCCATGAATTGTGCAGCATTACTCCACCTGCCATGTCCTGAGTCTTGCTCTTTGTAGCTGTTCGCTTGCACTGAACACTTTATCATGAATAAAATACTTACAATATGTTTCCCATCATGTGTGGACAGGACTCCAGATTTTATCTCATACAGTCAACCATACCAGCCCTTCAGCTCAATTCAGACTACAGAAGAAGCATAGCATCAATTTTATGTTGAAAGTTGGCATCACAATTTAACATAAAAAAATATTCAATGGTTCAGTCAATATGACAAAAATAAATCTGGGGTTTTTACACAAAAAAGCAAATTATTAGAATTATTTTAACACTAAGTTCAATATTAAAGCTAGACGGCCTTTCGATTTCATAAAATCGGTGAAAATTAGTTCCCTCTGAATTTTGATCATTGTGGTATGTTTATTTCTGTAAAATCTAAACAACAACAAAAAAAAACCCCAGGCCATTCTGTGGCTGGGAATTAATTTGAGGGGATTCCCGAGCAAATAATATGGATGAAATCGTTCGCTTTGTGCAGTCAAGCAGACAGAGGAAGTCCATGTGCGCATGCGCATGCGCAGGTTTACCTTCTTCCTCTTCTTTTGGGTTTTACGGCAGCTGGCGTCCACAGTGTTGTGTTATTGCCATCTACAGGTTTGCCTTGACTGTGCAGTGAGTTCCATCATTCCGTCGCTAAACTAACAGCTGATCACACCGAGGTGCTCACTGACCGCCAATATTTATTAGTTTGGCCCTGCGTTTCTTTTCCTTCGCAACATAACATCTTTTCTTCTCACTTTCCGTTACTGTAGTCGGTCTTTCACGTTTCGTTCGCACACTCACATTCTCCATTTTTCTCTCCTGTTTCAAATTTGGATCCCACAATACCTTGTGCGAACGGGGAAAGCCCACCACGTGATGCATGATGGAGTATCTTGTATTGCGTCATGGTGAAGCAGGAAAAAATAGTGGAGAATTTCAGGCCACGTGGCCCTAAAGTCATTAATTGTTCTATTTAAAAAAACTAACAAAATTGGAAGTCTGTGATTCGAATTCAGTAGCTTTCAGTCCACTAAACAAAAATAATTGGGTGTCGGGGGAAAATTCTTTTTATGACCTACACTTGAAGAATCTCAAAGTCAGTCTCCCATTAAATGAATTCATGTCAATATGTGTCTCAAGCCCAAAGCGTATATATTTTCCTTACTTTATTGGGTTAAATTTGCTATGTATTATTTTGCAAGCGTTCACAAAACTAGAGAAATGAAGTCATGTTTATGTGAACAAAGTGGGGGTGTGGTTTATGAACTCGATTTGCATATTTATTCACAGATCTTTAAACTGGTTTTATGTTGAGCATTATGGATGGGTTTTCCATTTTTCTTGTTTTGTGTCCGATTTAAGTCCCAAAGCCTATTGTATAATAATTAAATGTTTAGATAGATCCATTGTTTCGGTACTTTTCTTGGTTCCCCTTCTTTGAGTTTGTCTATAGTGTCAAAGCTATAGCATGCACATGGAAGGAGTCAGTTTCACTAATCATTTTGGAATTTATCAGTTCACTCTTTACAAAGGATGACACGAATGCATTTATTCGTTAGCTTGCTGGTGAAGATGTTAGTGACCAACAGGTAACTAATGATAGTGTTGAGATGATGTGTATTTTCTACAAGGTTGAGTTTTATGAAGTTCATTAAACTCAAATTTGAGTAAAATACAGCTTAGTTAGAAAACAAGAAAATTACCTGTTGGATTTGTTTACATTTTTAGGAGAATATCCTTGGTGTGTTAATTAACAGTTATTACACGAAATTGAGTCGGACATGAGCTGGTAGAGTCGGCTATAAGCCATGTACGACGAGATTGAGTGGAATAACTGTTTTAGTCTATCTACGTTCACTAGATTTTGAGAAATGGAGCATTTTTATTTAAATTTTTTGCAAATACCATAAATAAAACTTTATACAAAATGTCCGACAAAATAATTTCCGCTTAGAATGTAAACAAACCGGCGAAATGACAGTAGAAATTTGTGAAAAATGCGATAATAATAATTCTTGAAAATTAAAAAAAGATACGTTCTTACCATCAAATACTTTTATTTCATATTTTGTTGCTTTTTTGTATTTTTTGGGGTTTGGTTTTCGAGGAGAGTTTTTATTTCGTCCTCGGTTGGTTCAGCAACACGCTCCACCATTTTGATTTCTCTACTCATGGTATATGAGCTGATAGCCTAGTAGTAGAGTAGCCAATCAGAGCGCACGATTGCTCATATCCAGTCAATGCGGATAGAATAATAAAAAATATAAAATGTTTAGTTAAATTTACTCTGATTTTTTTTGTGTGTAAATTGAACACTTGTCTTGAGTAAATTTCGCTCCAATATTTTTTCAGTGCTATTTGTGAAAAACATTGAAATGCTCACACATTTTAAAAACCATGGCTTCATTATTTGAGTAAAATCTTCTCAGACTAAGACAGAGAGATTAAAATATCCCTTAATCAGAGCATTACAAAGTAACCCTTAATGAAGTATTTCTAATTAAAGCCAACAAGAATTGTGAGTAATCTTTACTTGAAGATGTGTTCTTTTTCATTAAGTACAGTTTTTCGATGGAAATACTTTTTTTTAAAAATAAAGTCTAGTCCAATTTTTTTTTTGAACACTATTTATTTGTAGTACTTCGATAAATTCTATTCACTTTCAGTCAATTATAAATAAAATATCTGCTCACCACGGCACGGTGGTGTAGTGGTTAGCGCTGTCACCTCACAGCAAGAAGGTCCTGGGTTCGAGCCCCGTGGCCGGCGAGGGCCTTTCTGTGCGGAGTTTGCATGTTCTCCCCGTGTCTGCGTGGGTTTCCTCCGGGTGCTCCGGTTTCCCCCACAGTCCAAAGACATGCAGGTTAGGTTAACTGGTGACTCTAAATTGACCGTAGGTGTGAATGTGAGTGTGAATGGTTGTCTGTGTCTATGTGTCAGCCCTGTGATGACCTGGCGACTTGTCCAGGGTGTACCCCGCCTTTCGCCCGTAGTCAGCTGGGATAGGCTCCAGCTTGCCTGTGACCCTGTAGAAGGATAAAGCGGTTAGAGATAATGAGATGAGATGAGATATCTGCTCACCAGATACGTTGCACCCTAGGTTTCATAAACAGTAGGGGAAAAAATAGAGCACCAAAATCAGTCCAATCAGAATGAGGTGACTTTTCTAATTGTTTTTCAGCGCCAGCACTTGGATCGTGTAGCGCTCATTCATCTAATTCAGGTGTGGGCATTTTCAGGATTTGCTGAACATGTTCGAATGTTGAGTTTCAAAACAGCTAGCTTCAGCAAACTTGTACTAAAATCTGACTTTACCTTAAATGATATAAACAAGATTAGTAGAGATAGAGTCTTTTGATGTGGTGAAAAGTTTGAAGCTTTATCATCAGTGAAGTTTCACACAATGTTTGAAAGTATGCTTTAAAGTGAAATCCTGCACATCAAAAAAAAGAGAAAAGAATTTTTTAACCCCACACAGAACACAGCGACACAACCCTGAAAGCTTTTAACACTAACTCCTGTGTGACATTAGATGAGTTGAGTCTCCTTAATGGAGTTTGAGGGTGTCCCGAGTCCTTAACCTTTGACCTTGTGTCAAACCCAAAAGATGTTTCAGCTTCAAGCGTAGGCATTTGGTGGAAGTGAATCAGATGTGATGTCTGCCTACACGAGTCTGAAGCTCTAATTAAAGCAAGAGGATTTTAAAAGTTTCAGACACTGTACGCTGATGCATTAGCCAAGCCTTTTGCTTTATAACGGTGGTGTTTGTTTGTTAATGTCTGACATGAGGACTTACTTATTTACTAAGTGGACAAGTTGTGGTCTGTTAAGGGTCTGGCAGAGAGTCTAAGCATAAGATGCTGGGACCAGCTGAATGGGTACGAGCCCTGGGCCAAAAACGCTGCTAATTCCAAATGCCACTTCTAGCAACATGAGATAAAAGGACTTCTCTGGCGTTCATGTGGTCCAATAAATAAAATAATTTTGGTCAAAATAAGCCTTAGCCAGACACTCTTAATGAGTGAACTGTAGCTGTGTGTTCCACATCATTGTCATAATATGTTGAATACAAGACATCTGTATTAGTATACAGTAAACGTGTACTGCATATTATTGCAGTCTTTAACCGTGTACTTTATACAATATTAGGCAATCTTAATACTGTACATAGCAATATTTTGAACCTTTAGTTTCTTAATAATAATAATAATAATAATAATAATAATATTGAATAACTTAATGTGCTGGTGCAAAACCTAATTCATAGGTTTTTCTGTATTTTGACTATTTTCTACATTGTAGAGCAATACTGAAGACATCAAAACTATTAAATAACATCTGGAACATATATGGAATTCTTCTATCCACAGTCACCGGACATGAGCAATCGTGCACTCTGATTGGCTACTCTACTACTAGGCTATCAGCTCATATACCATGAGTAGAGAAAACAAAATGGCGGAGCGTGTTGCTGAACCAACTGAAGACGAAATAAAAACTCTACTCGAAAACCAAACCAAAAATAATTTTGCAACAATTATTATTTTAGCATTTTTCACAAATTGCTCCTGTCATTTCGCTGTTTTTTTTTTTTACATTCTAAGCAGAAATGATTTTATCGGACGTTTTGTATAAAGTTTTTATTTGTCGATTTTGCAAAAAATAAAAATAAAAATGCTGCATTTCTCAAAATCCAGTGAATGTGGATAGAATAAAACAGTTATTCCACTCAATCTCGTTGTACATGGCTTATAGCCGACTCGGCGCTACATGCCTTGTCGGCTATCAGCTCATGTCCGACACGATTTCATGGAATAACTTCATTATGTGGTAAACAAAAAAGTGTTAAAAAAACAAGACGTTTCATATTTTAGATTCTCCAAAGTAGCCAGCATTTACCTTGATGACTCTTTGTACATTATTAGCATTATCTTAACCAGCTTCATGAGGTAGTCACTTGGAATGCTTTTCACTTAACAGTTGTATCTTGTCAAAAGTTAATTAGTGGACTAGTTTCTTGCCTTCTTCATGTGCTTGAGATCAAACAGTAAGTAATAAAAATACAGTAAACAGCCCTATTCTACAACTGTAGTAAGAAAATACTTTGAATTAGAAAGTGAGTCCAAACTTGTGACTGGTACTGTAGATGATGTCTAACAGCAGCTCTCTATTTTTTAAATTATTATTTATTGTTTTTTAATGAAATGTCCATGAAACACTATATCATGGACAGTGAACCGTCCTCACACAAAATGTGTCCATGATTAGTCTGAATTCCAGTGGTGTGACCCAATACAGACAACTAACAAGGCTTCAGTAGCCTCATGACACACTCCCCCCTACTCCTCCTCCTAATCACTGTTTGTGACAAAGAGAACAAAATTAGAGACAGAGCAAGACAGAAGTAAATAATGGAGGACGAGACGCCCCAGAGATCTGCTGCTAAAAGGAGCAGGAAGGAGGAAGTGAGGGATTTGATCCTCAGGATGAGGAGGAATGTTCTTCCATGGAGAGGGCTCCAGAGGAAATAAACGCATTTATTCTTCACACTTGTCAAATATCCAATGCATAAATTATGGCCATGTTACAGCGATGCTTAATAACCCACAGCAAACATAAAATGCATTTAGTTAGATGACAGTTTAGTTAATGCCAGGATATGCCGGCGCACGGTCATAATTGTTTCATTATCTCACAGAGGCATAGGCAGATCTCGGTCGGTAGGCAGAGACGTTCCATTGCCAAAATAATGAAGGAGGTGAGAGAGAAAAGAATGAGAGAGAGAGTCTATTTCTCTCCGCTGGTATGCGGGGTTCTGAATTAATCCAGCAAATTCTTTACGCTAATAACTTTTTGATTAGGAGAGGTGTTGTATGTTTGCTTCTGAACCGAGATGATTGTAAATTCAGTTAAAGGTGCCAGAAGGAGGGATGGATAGATGGATGGAGAGAGGGAGGGCTGGAGAGGGGGAAGCGGGAACGATGATGTCTTGGGGTTTTTAAAGCACATTTGTATTCATGGTATGACAGAGGAGGCAGTGAGAAAGACAGACAGAGAGAGAGAGAGAGAGAGAGAGAGAGGCTTGATGAGGTGAGTTTAGGACTATATGTCTAGTGAGGATGATAGGTGTCGTCAGCATAGCCGTGATGGCATGGCAGAGGCATAAATTCAGGCACAGCTGCATCACAATGCCATGATGTAAATAACAGCATGATTTTGAGAAAAAAAGGACATCTGTTGGACTTTTTCTTTTCCCAAAAGCCAAAAAAGCTCATCAGTGAGCAACAGATTGTGCTTTTGTACCATGTTTAATACATACATTTCTGTTATGGCGACAAACTTCCTTCTTATTTGAACTGAATGCAGGCGTGACTGACAAATATACATCATGTGTTCGAAAGAAAGCAAAATGTCATTAACATAGAGAGTGCTGGCACTCGTGACCCATCTGTGTGGTAGTTTCCATCTCAGGGTTCATGTGTTCTTCACAGACCTCTGAAAACAAAGCCTGGAACAGAAAGTGGAAAAGAATGTTCTAAATTGAATGAAAAGAAAACATTTTGGAAACACACAGCGCCATGTGATATAAGTTGGTTAACTCTGGGTGTCTGTCTGACTGGATAGAACAAAAATCGTATTGTTTCTACAATCTCCTCCTTTTAAAGGCTTCAGTGCGATTGGATGTGCTATGGAGTTCAGCTGAGACAACCGCCTGGGATTCAAACGTATTTATGCTGTGATCAGACTGACATCGTGTGTGATCTGAACAAAAACTGGGGGTGTAATTTGCTTTTCCTTTGAAGCCTCAACCACAGCGTGTCACTCACACCCAGGCAGTAGGAGATGGAGGAACCTCTACCCTGGTTCTCTTAATCTTTCTTCTCTCCTTACCTCTTACTGTCTCTGCAGCAGATGTTTGGCTAGTCTGGATAGGTCCGTTTCTTGCTTTTCTCCCTTTCCCTGGCATGTCATACTCCTCACTGTTGCCTCCTGGAAATCACAGCTTTCTCCACACTCCATGAGTGATTGAAGACATTACCTCTCACATTCTCCAACAACTGATTTCACCAGAACACCCTCACACATGAAGGTTTGAGGTTCATTGCAGCTCACTACTGATGCTGGCAGAGGAGGGGAAATCAAGCTACCTCTCATTTATTCTCTGTCTGTCTCTTTCTCATTCCCTCGTTCCAGTCCATTCACCTCCTCCTTCCCTGCTTTGATCATTGATGGGCTTAGCAGCTCTGCTGAGCTGGAGACTCGGGCCATCGATTGGCCTCGTAATCGCCATGGATTTCTGCTCAAAGTGGTGAAAAATTTGTTATGGCTTATGGCTAAGCAATTTCTAGAAGCTAGCTGAAGAGGAGGTGGGATGAAACAGTGAGTGTCGTGTACCAATAATTGATATTAAGATCAATGTGTGAACTCCAGTACGACCCGGACAATAACCAGTATTTGTCTTTGGCCTAATTTTCCTGATAGAAGGTTGAGGGAAATATACGGAAACAGGAGGCGAGATCAGGTGACTGTGAAAGCTTTAAGACACTTTCAAGACCAGCCATCATCAGGCCTTGATGATTTTCTACAGCCGTTTTACAGCTCCATGTTCCTCAGTTAGATCTTGAGGAAGATCTTTGAAAGATCTTGAGGTTCTTGGCTCTACAGAGTTTCATGGGTTTCCTCTGGGTTCTCCAGTTTCCTCCAACTGTGGAAACCCCCCCCCCCCAAAAAAAAAAAAAAAAAAAACCTTCCAACTAATTGGCAGACTGGCTACACTGTGAATGACTGTGATTTTGTGTCCATGCATTGGACAGATGTCGCATCCAGGGTCCCCTCTTGCATCGTGTTCATTGAGTGAATGGTTTGACAGAGCAAAGCATCTACAATAGTATTTAGTGTTAGGTCTTCTTTAGTGTGTCTCATTTTTAACCAGGTGTATTTGCCTTAACAGTTACCGGTTGCTAAGCCAGAGCCACATTTCCTCACTAGACAGATTTAAATATCAATAACGATTGATTTATGTGTCCTTCAGAAGTTTTCAGAAGGTTGGGAAAACACTTTGGAAGGTTCAGAAAAGTCAAAATAAAAATCCTAAATATTGCACCCAACTCTGCAGCAATTACCCAGTACTGACCTATGAAGGGTGTGAGAACTGGGAGCTTTGGCTCAATGAATGAAGGGAGGTTGTCCAAAAATCAATGTCGGGCCAACTGTAGCCTCAGCATCAGATTTTCCACCCACAGCTCACAAAGCATCTGTTATCCTTTGTACACTTAGCTGGCCACAAACTTATCTTGTATCTTGAATGGTGAAAGCTTATTGGCTACTACTCTTCCATGTATGGGGACAGCCATGGCCTAAAGGTTAGAGAAGCAGCCTTGGGGCCCAAAGTGTTGCTGGTTCAATTCCCTGGACTGGCAGGAAAATTCATGGTTAAGAGTGCTGGATAAGATTGTCTGTTAAATGTCTGCAATGTTATGCATATGAAGTGCTGTACACCTGTTTGCAATGGGACAGCAACATTTTGGAGCTTTCTGAAGCAATACAGAACCAGTGGCTGGGAAAATGTGAACACCACTACATTAATTATTAAAGGATTTAATTTGAGATGAATAAACATTGTTGGTCATTTGCATTGTCAGAGAAAGAGGCTCTTGTCTCCTTAGTGTCTCTTTTCTCTGTAGCAAAAGCCAGAGTTAAACTTCTTTTTTTCAACCAAATAGTAGTTTTGGGTTTTGCTCTTGAAAGTCAGTGCAATGCTATTTCCTAACCAGAACGTCAAGGACGTAGTAGTTCATCTGGCCTGCCATCAAAACAACCATGACTACCAAAACCTCAAACAGAACTGAAATGTGACAATGTGAGAGAGGATTAACCTCCACAACAAATTGTTTACAACAGGAAGGAAAATCAACAAAGGACTAAATTTTGTTCCCTAAGGGAAGACCTACTCAAAAACATCAATCAGAACTGAATTTGCATGATAAATGAGAGAGGAGATACATTTCTAGTCAGAAGAAAATTTATGAAGTTGACCTAATTACTAATTTGTTAGCAAAAAATAGACAACACAGTGACCAAGTTTTGTGGTCTAGTTCTTTCAAATAAAACAATCAGATCTGAAATCCATTGCGAACTGAGGGAGGAGACACGATTTAACTGAAAATAAACAAAGTTGTAAACAAATGGTTTACAACAAGAAAATCAACAAACAAATGACCAAGTTTTGTTTCCTGAGGGAATCTCAGCTCTACCCAAAACATTGATCAGAACTGAAATCAAGTCAGAACTCATCTCATCTCATTATCTCTAGCCGCTTTATCCTTCTACAGGGTCGCAGGCAAGCTGGAGCCTATCCCAGCTGACTACGGGCGAAAGGCGGGGTACACCCTGGACAAGTCGCCAGGTCATCACAGGGCTGACACATAGACACAGACAACCATTCACACTCACATTCACACTTACGCTCAATTTAGAGTCACCAGTTAACCTAACCTGCATGTCTTTGGACTGTGGGGGAAACCGGAGCACCCGGAGGAAACCCACGCGGACACAGGGAGAACATGCAAACTCCGCACAGAAAGGCCTTTGCCGGCCACGGGGCTCGAACCCAGGACCTTCTTGCTGTGAGGCGACAGCGCTAACCACTACACCACCGTGCCGCCCCTTCAAGTCAGAACTGTGAGAGGAAATAAAATTCTAATGAAAAGTCCCAAAATTCGTGTAGTTAACCTAATTAGCAGTTCATTAGCAAAAAATTTGGCAATATAATGACGAAGTGTTGTGTAGAAGGTTTAGTTCTTTCAAATGAAACAATCAGAACTGAAATCCATTGAGAACAGAGGGAGGAGATACAATTTAACTGAAAATAAAGTTATGAACAAATTGTTTACAATAGGAAAATCAACAAAGAAAGAACCACGTTTTTTGTTCCACAAGGGAAGATCTACCCAAAACATGGATCAGAACTGAAATTGGATGAGAAATGAGAGAGGAGATAAAATTACAGTGAAAGGCCTGGAAAATTCATGAATTTGGCCTGATTACTAACTCATTAGCACAAAATTTGACAAAACAATGACCAAGTTTTGTGCGGAGTGATGAGTTCTTTCAAACAAAACAATCAGAACGGAAATGCGTGGAGAATTGACGGAGGAGATACGATTTAACTGAATTGTGGACGACGGGCGCCACGCCATGGCAACGTCTTATCGGCCTTACAGCAAGATGAGCTAAAGAGTCAGTGTTTATAGATTATATTTTATTGAGTAAGCTGAGCTAACGTATCAGCACCATAATAGGATTCTATATTATCTTCCACAGATGAGTTCGCACTGAAAAATGTAACATTCTTGTGTCCATGTGAACTTGGTGTTTACTGCACAATCTGCACATAATCAAGAACCTGAAAAAAGATTTTGGAAGTTTGCTTCAGTTCTCAGAAGCACTTCTGACAAAGCATATACCTGACTTCACTAGTTTGCAAATGAGATCTGCTAACTATTGCGGCGATGTTTTGTATATTGTTAGTCGAGGAACTCGAACCTCACCTCAGTTGAGCAGCTAAAGGCAGGTCTTGTATAGGTTGAGTAATGCAGAGTAGTTATGTGACAAGTATACTTGGCTTTGTCTTATCTCTCTTCCAGGTGGTTGTGCTTTTCGTATTTATCTTCTTTTTTTCCTGTAACTCTTCCTAATTTCTTCCCCAGCTGTCTCAGAGGCTGTAGTATGTGTTTGGATCCAATTTCATCAAAAACAGACCTTGTGCAGACTCTCTGAGTTGTTCTCATTAAGACCAGAGGCTCATTACTTCAAGCCAGACATGCTAAACTGGGTGCTATCTTGGTTCAAGTTATTGTTACTCCACCTGGAGCCATTTTGGCTCCAGTCACTGCAGTTAGAGCAACAGAGCCCATCTCAGGCTCTCAAGAATCCTGTGGATTTTGATTTCTACCTTCTACCACATGTCACACATTGGCTTTGGAGTGAACACACCTGTTTCCCAGGTAGAAATTGGTTCATTAAGCACGAACGACGACAGAGACTTGGAGACGGTGTGCACTCTAAGAAGGTCTCGCTGCCATCTTGGCTTCTGAGTGTATGGCTCATATGGCTGCCATCTTGGACCCTGTTTCCAAGCACCTGTGACGGTTGTGTACACATAACTTGGTGTGTTGCAAGCCTAATGGCCTCAGCATGAATCTCAGCACTGACAACAACAGTGATTTCATTTGATGCAACGAACGGGTTGCTGTTACAGATGAAGACAGAGAGAGGCAAAGAAGGGGGAGGGGAAAAGAGAGACACAAAGACGTGGGATAGACAGAATAATTTCGAGGGAGATAAAGAAAGAGAGATGAGGAAACATAGCAACAAGCAAAAAGTAGGGTGATCCAAGGTGCGAGAGTGACACTGAGCCACAGCAAAAGTGAAATGGAGAGATCACTTATCTTCTAAGTGGATCACCTGCCTGGATTGGTGAAGAAGTAGAGTGCTGTTGCCATGGCATTGCTGGTTGCATGCTTTTGCGTCTGGTGTGTAATCATCATTGATGCTTGCACTCCCCCTCCCCTCTTTTACCCTGAGCTCTCCTCCTCCTTCCCTCCTCCTTTCCCAGACTCTTTAGGCTCTCAGATCGAGGCTGTTCTTCAACAGATACTTCATTACAGCAGCAAATTCTTCTGCTCACTTCATAATAATCAGACAATTAATGTATAGAGCAGACACCCTCCAGAAGAGAGACGACGTTTCCTCTCAAACACAGCACACGTAATTAATTTTACTTCGACAATAGCTTCTCCTAGGTTAATTTCAACCTACAACCTTTTCCTCAACCTTAGCCATCAATCACCTGGCAACCAACCTTCAGAGCTGTGTTTACATAATGAACAACACAAGTTGGAAAAATTCAAGGAATACTTTAAACACAGGGGCGGCACGGTGGTGTAGTGGTTAGCGCTGTCGCCTCACAGCGAGAAGGTCCGGGTTCGAGCCCCGTGGCTGGCGAGGGCCTTTCTGTGTGGAGTTTGCATGTTCTCCCCGTGTCCGCGTGGGTTTCCTCGGCTAATTGGTGGCTCTAAATTGACCGTAGGTGTGAATGGTTGTCTGTGTCTATGCCCATGTTTACATTAGACCGTATCAGTGGATCATCAGATTAACGTTTTTAAAACGATTAGTGTGCACACAGCAACACCAATACACGATTTGCGTGCACACAGCAACGCCAATACACGGATACGCTCGGCTCCGCAGGCATCCTGCGCTCCAAATCACTCCGCCCTGAACAGCGAGTGCCCTCTGGAGGGTGCGCACTCCGGCCCTGCGCAGCTCACAGAGCACGCGAGTGAAGTGCACGAGCTACGATTCGGGACTGAGCCGCTGTGTGTGTGATCCCAGCGCATATCACTTACTACTTGCAAGTGGAAGGATGGCAAGCCTAAAGACAATCATAACTACACAATGGGCAGTATTTGCATCAGTATTTGCAGTATTTTCATACTTTTATACTCTTTAATGAAAGGTGATACAAGGCGGAAGTCCGCGCCGTTTTTCAGCAGTCGCGTCACATGACCAACGCCAGCGAATCAGGAAGGTGGATGTCACAGTGACGTTGTCCAATGAGACGCCAGCTAGAGCTCAGCACAGTGTATCCGCGTATTCTAAATGTTTACACAGCACCGGAGCTGACACGATCTGGATTGAATACGTGGACGCTGGCGGATTCCCGTTTCCCGGCGTTTCCAGGCGGTTTAATGTAAACGGACAGTGCATCCGCGAAGAAAACGAGACAGATACCGTCTAATGTAAACGTAGCCTAAGTGTCAGCCCTGTGATGACCTGGCGACTTGTCCAGGGTGTACCCCGCCTTTCGCCCGTAGTCAGCTGGGATAGGCTCCAGCTTGCCTGCGACCCTGTAGAAGGATAAAGCGGCTAGAGATAATGAGATGAGATGAGACTTTAAACACACACACACACTCACCGGCCGCTTTATTAGGAACACTCATACACCTTCTTTTTGTGCGGTTCTCTAATCAGCCAATCCCTTGACAGCAGCACAATGCATAAAATCATGCAGATACAAATCAAGAGCTTCAGTTAATATTCACTTCAAACATCAGAATGGGAAACATTGTGATCTCGAAGTGTCACTTTCACTGTGTTCGTTTGAGCCAGATGGACTGGTTTGAGTATTTCAGAAACTGCTGATCTCCTGGGGTTTTCACACAAAACAGTCTCTAGCGTTTACACTGAATGGTGTGAAAAACAAAAAACATTGAGTGAGCGACAGTTCTGTGGGTGGAAACATCTTGTTGATAAGAGCGGTCAGAGGAAAATGGCCAGATTAGTTTGAGCTGCCAGGAAGGAAAAAGTAACTCACAGTAACTCTTTACAACCGTCGTGAGCAGAAAAGCATCTCAGAATGCAACAGCATTGGGTTCCACTCCTGCCAACCAAGAACAGGAATCTTAGAATCAAGAACATGCTCCTATTAAAGTGGCTGGTGAGGGTATTTTGGTTTATAGTTGGTTTCTGTCCCAAAACTAACATTATAAGTGAGTTTGCAGTAAACAAGCTTTCCGTTCTTGGCACAATACAGAGAACTGTGCCAAAATTCTTGCTCATAGTAATTGCATAGTAATTAAAGCTAGACGGCCTTTCGATTTCATAAAATCGGTGAAATTTAGTTCCTTCTGAAATTTGGTCATTGTGATATGTTTATTTCTGTAATATCTAAAAAAAACCCCCAGGCCATTCTGTGGCTGGGAAGTTATTTAATTTGAGGGGATTCCCTAGTAAATAATGTGCATGTAATCGCTCGCTTCGGCAGTCAAGCAGACAGAGGAAGTCCTTGTGCGCATGCGCAGGTTTACCTGCTTCTTACTCTTTTCTTCTTCTTTTGGGTTTTACAGCAGCTGGCATCCAGTGTTACATTACTGCCAGCTACAGGTTTACCTTGACCGTGCACTGACAGTTACATCATTCTGTCGCTGAACAAACAACTGATCACACTGAGGTGCTCTCTGACCGCCGATATTTATTAGTTTGGTCCTGCGTTTCCTTTAATTCGCATCCTCCATTTTTCTCTCCTGTATCCCACAATGCCTTGCGCGAACAGGGAAAGCCCACCACGTGATGCATGACGTAGTATCTTGTATTGCGTCATGGTGAAGCAGGAAAAAATAGCTGAGAATTTAGGGCCACGTGGCCATAAATTCATTAATTGTTCTATTAAAAAAATCGAATAAAATTGGAAGTCTGTGATTCGAATTCAGTAGCTTTCGGTCCACTAAACAAAAATAATTGGGTGTCAGGAAAAATTCTTTTCATGACCTAAACTTGAAAAATCTGAAATGCAGTCCACCTTTAAAATGTAGTGAATGCTAGGACATTCTGGAGAAATTATTTGAACCTAAAAATGAAGTTTAATTTTAATATTATGAATCAAGCCAAAACCCCCACCACATATGAAGAAAATTCCAATAAATATACAGTATGTGGAAAATTACTGCTCTTTGAATTAATGTGAATGAAAAGAGAAGCTCGCAAAGACGTTCAACCCTTCCAAAAAATTACACATCACCTTTAAATAAATAAATAAATAAATAAATAAACATTTCTAGCAACAACTTATATTTGTATATTAATGCTGGAATTCAGCTATTATGTCAATTTACTTTGACATAGGGATTGACAATGTGTTCTAGGATACATTAGATTACTTAAAACACACTTTCACCCCCTACATTTTGGTATGTTAAAGGAAAAGGCAACTTTTGTACAAAATCACCACAAATAGATAGATAAATATATAAAGTAATCGATCATGGAATTTATAGAGAAAGAACAGACTGCATAACAGTATCTTTTAACTTTTAATAATATGGGCTTGCGCTGAGCTCAGCGAAGATGCGTTCCGCCATATTGATCTACTGCGTGACGTCATGCGGCCCACCACTGAAAAGAACTCTTCAGTGCTTCATGGTAATAAGGTAAAAAACCAGTACAATCGCTTCTTCAAAGTTTCACCAAATGGTTTTATTTATGCAACTTAAAGCTCATAATACTGTATAACTTTGGTTGAGTAAAAACATGGAGCAAAAACATGGCTGAATCCTGAATGACTCCTATTTGGATTTGTCCTACCAAGCCTACTGCGCACGCGCGAAGCGGCTCAGCTCGGTTTTCCCTTTCGGGCGCTCTCGTTTTCTGTTAGAATTTGGTAAAGAAAAAAAAAAAAAATATTATTTACCAGCTTACCGGGTCCATGAACATAAATCTGACAGCTGACAAGGTCGGGATATAAACGAATCGAATACAAGCCACCCGCCGGGACTCCTAATCACAGTGATCTGCTTGTAAACACTGTTTTCATGGGCCCAGTGACGTCACAGATCAGAGGGAGGCGCATTAACGAAAGATTCTGATTGGTTTATAGTTGCCCACAATCTCAAAATGGCTGACTCCTCCAACTTCGACTCCTCTGTGTCAATTCATGATTTCAAAGTTAAAAATATTTTTTCATGTACGATTTATAATGGCAATAATTAACGGAATTGATTACGTATATGTTTTTCTCCTATTACACACCTGGTTTTGTACAAAAGTTGCCTTTTCCTTTAATAAGGAACAAATGTTCCCTGCTTCATTATGTTTATATTGAGGTATCCTAGAAAATGTCTGTATCCCCTGACAAGCAAAAAAGCGATTTGATTCGACACATCCTCTGTTTTAATAGATAATGTACTTCACTAGCTTCACAGCAGCCTAAACTGTTTAGGTTTCATTCAAGCAGTCTAAGTTCTCACTTAGCTTAGAACTGAATCCTTCAGAGCATAGAGGTGATTTCATTAGGTCTGTGGCTGGCTGGTAAGATAGTGTTAACCCTTAAAATGAATACCTTAGCTCATTAGTGAGCTGTAACTTGATTTGCACTCAAGCACCTTGACCATTTTTGCCTCCTTTCACTGCATTGGTCTTCTACCAAGACATAATATGCCATTTAAAAAAAATGAAATAGCTATGTTAGATTCATGGTTGGCAAAACGATGTCAAGTTAAATGTAAATTATTGCTACATTCAGCTTAGTATATGTTTGCTAATCGAGTTCCTGACAAAATATCTGTACATGGTTAGAGGAACCATATTTTGTACCCCTGTGCAAAATAAAAATAATTAAATAATATTGGCTGGCATTGAGTGGTATATCAGATGTATTCCATTCAGCTAGCATGATATTGAACGAGTCGAAGACGAGTAGCTGAATGGAATATATCTGATATACCACAAAAAATGCCAGCGAATACTATCTCATCTCATCTCATTATCTGTAGCCGCTTTATCCTGTTCTACAGGGTCGCAGGCAAGCTGGAGCCTATCCCAGCTGACTACGGGCAAAAGGCGGGGTACACCCTGGACAAGTCGCCAGGTCATCGCAGGGCTGACACATAGACACAGACAACCATTCACACTCACATTCACACCTATGGTCAATTTAGAGTCACCAGTTAACCTAACCTGCATGTCTTTGGACTGTGGGGGAAACCGGAGCACCCGGAGGAAACCCACACGGACACGAGGAGAACATGCAAACTCCGCATAGAAAGGCCCTCGCCGGCCACGGGGCTCAAACCTGGACCTTCTTGCTGTGAGGCGACAGCACTAACCACTACACCACCATGCCGCCCTATTATTATTATTATTATTATTAGGGGCGGCACGGTGGTGTAGTGGTTAGCGCTGTCGCCTCACAGCAAGAAGGTCCTGGGTTCGAGCCCCGGGGCTGGCGAGGGCCTTTCTGTGCGGAGTTTGCATGTTCTCCCCGTGTCCGCGTGGGTTTCCTCCGGGTGCTCCGGTTTCCCCCACAGTCCAAAGACATGCAGGTTAGGTTAACTGGTGACTCTAAATTGACCGTAGGTGTGAATGTGAGTGTGAATGGTTGTCTGTGTCTATGTGTCAGCCCTGTGATGACCTGGCGACTTGTCCAGGGTGTACCCCGCCTTTCGCCTGTAGTCAGCTGGGATAGGCTCCAGCTTGCCTGCGACCCTGTAGAAGGATAAAGCGGCTACAGATAATGAGATGAGATGAGATTATTATTATTATACATTCCTTTCAGGTGTTCAACGTATCTTTCTCTTTCAAAATTCTCTCAAAATCTTCCCGATTTAACAAAGCAATCCTGGCAGCCATGTTTGTTTACAAATTGTCGCAGTCACTCACAAGTGCAGAAGTTTTGCGTCTCTGACATGTGACGTCATGTTGTCTTGACAACCATGCAGTATCGTAAACCATATTCAACGCTCATTCTCCATTGAGTAGAGTGACGCAATACAAGTAGGATAAGCGATATGCGAACAATATTGCATGCTACTGAATCAAATGAATGAAACCTGCTAGAACGGAATAGAATACGTTTTTATTCCATCAAAAAAGTGTCCTGTAGGTATAATAATATCAAATATCATGCTTTATATTAGTATGCAGTGTATTGATATTGTATTGTTTGTATTTGTTGGCTGCTTGTAAATCAGATTGGCTTCAGTTCTGGGTGAGGTAACTAAGAACCCAAGATATTCGGTCGTAAAACACTTAAAGGTTTAAATTCATCAAAAATACTCCATACAATATTAGTACACATGCTCTTTGACTAAAGAACAGCACCACTGCTTCACTAGCTTTTGCAATGTGGCCATCACTTTGCTCGCTCTTCCATATATATATATATATATATATATATATATATATATATATATATATATATATATATATATATATATATATATATTACCTGCTGCATTTTGCCATTAGTGCTTTATGCCTCGGGTGACAGGAATCCAATTTCACCGCGTCTTCAGGAAAGAATCTCTCAGGCTGATGAGAACTTTTGGACATGTGGGAGATGCAGCGCCCATCTCCTTATTCTTCCATCACTCTTGGGGACTTGGATCCTTCTACCATGCAGGGGTTGCTGCCAGGGGTCAGGACCGGTTTTGTTCAAAAATAGTTAGCAATAGGGATGTGGGGCCATAAATTGAGGCCTGTTAGAGGAAAGGGACATTATGTGGCATTAGGCCAGTGGGGTCCATGTCTGCAGCACTTCCTGTCATTGTCCATTTGAAAGTAGGGAATGCTAGTCTGGACATTATGAGCCGGATGCTGTGTGTTTCTTGCAGACATGATGCAGAAAGGTTTGATTTGAATGTTTTGTAGAGGAAACAGCGAGTTGGGAGAAAAATGACGTCTGCACCATGTTACAATAATGTTGGGATGTATTCAACATGTTTATGAGAAGATTCCGCATAAACAGCCTGTTTTCCTGGTATTCACAATGACAGAGAGACTAAAATGTTCTTCTAGCATTATGTGTTTGATGATTTAAAGTTGACTTGATTTAAATTTGATGTTTCTCAATATGGCTGAACATATGGAAGTTTGTGGTTGATGCTAAATTTAATTATTCTATCCACATTCACTGGACATGAGCAGTCAGACGCTCTGATTGGCTACTCTACTACGAGGCTATCAGCTCATATACCATGAGTAGAGAAAAACAAAATGGCGGCGTGTGTTGCTGAACCAACCGAGGAGGAAATAAAAACTCTACTCGAAAACAAAACCCCCCAAAATAAAAAATAATCAACAAAATACGGAATAAGAGTATTTGGTGATAAAAAACTTATCTTTATTATTTTTCAAAAACTATTATTATAGCATTTTTTCACAAATTGCTACTGTCATTTCACTGGTTTGTTCACATTCTAAGTGGAAATGATTTTGTCGGACGTTTTGTGATAAAGTTTTTATTTATCGAATTTGCAAAAAATAAAAATAAAAATGCTCCTTATCTCAAAATCCAGTGAAGGTGGATAGAATAAAACAGCTATTCCGCTCAATCTCGTCGTACATGGCTTATAGACAATTCGGCGCTATGTACCTCGTCAGCAATTACCTCATGCACGACTTGATATTGTGGAATAACTGTTAATTACACTGTAATCGTAGTTGTACAGAAGCTTGTCTCAATGATTTACCAATACGTCTGAGGAAAAAAATGTCGATATTCCCACCGGCTTTGACTCCGAGTTATATTGCTGCGAAATCTTCAATTCCCTGCTGACACCTGTTAAAAAAAAAACAGAAAACATCCAACTTGAAATTTCAACTCATCAACTTGGGGTAATTTTCTCAACTTTACCAGTTCCTTCCCTGTTTAGGGAGTGACGTCAAATCAATATGGCCGCTCAAACTGTGAATAGTCTAAAGTGGCCCTTTGTTACTGTTATATTAGTTTATAGTAGGGCTGCGTACCTAAACGTAACATCAGGTACAGGTACAGAGGTTTAGGTACAGGTCCGGACCTGTGCCTGTACCTGAACAATTTGACAAATTCTTCTGAACTTCTTCAATAATGACAGAAACATTAATAAACTGTTGACAGCTTGCCAGTATCTTTATTCAAAGAAAACCGAACATAACTAGGTTTCCTACCTCACTTCTCAGTCACCCTATAGTTAACTTGGGACAAAAAGTCATAAGTTGTCTCACAGCGAGAAGTGACTACACTAGAGTACTCCAGACTACGCGCAGTCCGCGGCCTTTAACTTACGCGGCAAAATTACACAAAGCAACAAAGGCTGCCAATGCCAGCAAAGGAAAAATGGCGGACCTGCTTTTGAGTCTTTTTGACCAATCAGAACGCTGGATCAGCCAAGCTCTCGCAATGTCTCGTGAGACTGTGGCGAGAGGATCTCAAATCAAAGATGGCTCTGATTTCAAGTTTCAGCGCGGCATTTTACGTCTTTTCCAGTGCTAAATTTTCGTCTTTGTGGTAGGATTTACGCATCTTCAGTCACAAAATAAGCAGATACTTGGTGTAAATTTATATCGGTACAGTACCGGTAGGGGCGGCACGGTGGTGTAGTGGTTAGAGCTGTCGCCTCACAGCAAGAAGGTCCAGGTTCGAGCCCCATGGCCAGCGAGGGCCTTTCTGTGTGGAGTTTGCATGTTCTCCCCATGTCCGCGTGGGTTTCCTCCAGGTGCTCCGGTTTCCCCCACAGTCCAAAGACATGCAGGTTAGGTTAACTGGTGACTCTAAATTGAGCGTAGGTGTGAATGTGAGTGTGAATGGTTGTCTGTGTCTATGTGTCAGCCCTGTGATGACCTGGCGACTTGTCCAGGGTGTACCCCACCTTTCGCCCGTAGTCAGCTGGGATAGGCTCCAGCTTGCCTGCAACCCTGTAGAACAGGATAAAGCGGTTACAGATAATGAGAGATGAGTACCGGTACTTCATGATCCGGTATTTTGGACCTGTACTGAATCGATTTTCACGGTACAGTACCAGTACACAGTACCGGTACGTAGCCCTAGTTTATAGCAGTATTTGGCTTTAGATCAGTTAGTATACAGACACAGTACTTGGTTGAATCTTTAACACTGACCAGACTAATCACTGTTTTGAAAAGGTAATCGTCACATTTAGAGTTATAACATTTAAACGTTAGATAGTTCCCTTGTTGCTCAGCTACTTGCCGAGCCAGTGTGCTGGCTGGTTTGTTGCTCAGCTCCTCGGTATCATATACTCTTGTTACTGTGCTGCAATTTCAGTCCAAAATGTTGCATGAATGTTTGAAGTTCAGTATAAAGTAGCTTTGTGTGAGTTTTACATTGCTCTGAGAGAGGAAAATAAAACTCACCGAGGTGTCCATGTTTTTTTCTCCTGACTTCACACATCGAACATACCAAGGCGGGAAATGATGTTATGATGTTAACTAGCAAATTTCCACTTACAATGGTAATGAGGCACCATGAGTGCAGCACTTTATGTTGAAAGCCTTTATATTGCCTGTATTGTATCATGCGTTCTGATTCCTCTTGAATAAACCCGAGAATAATAGTGTATCTGAAATGGAGTGCTGCATACCAGCAGTAGGTCATATGACAAAATGCGAGCCTTATCCAATAACGTACAGTACATCATGTATGTCAACCAACTCTGTTGTTACTTAGAGCAATGCACAAGTTATTGGATGAAATGTTCATGGTTTCATTTAAAATAGTTCCTTATGGCACTGCAGTTTTGCTAGCATGTTGTGAAGCTCGAGCTTTACTTATTGTGCTTTATGCATCATGAAAACACCAACGGTTGTAGTATGATCACTTCTCCTTCATCGTGCTAATTTATTCAGAGCATGTTATATGGAAGGTTTTAGAAAGACTACAGTGTGAAGACCTGCTATCTCAAAGGCTTTTTAATGAACATCCTGGACCTACGATCTGTTAAAATTGACCACAGGACAGTACTGTGATGCATGTCAGACCAAAACGGTGCATACATTTCAACTGAAGTTTACAATAAAGTCAGAGCTCTTCTCTTCTAAACCTGAAGTCCTGCTCCTCTGTATCTCGGAACTATAAGGCACTTTGGATTTTTACTGGATGTTGTTTGGCATCCAGGCAATTTCGGTCAACTATCTGATGGACGTTGTGGTTTTGGACACTAACCTTTCCTATTTTGGCATGCTATATATAGCTGTATGTCGTGTTCAGTTTCAGCAGATGCGGCCCAACATTCTGAAAATACTTCATTAGATTATATGCATACAGGCTTGGAATTTCAACCTGAAGCATGGAGTTTTTCAGCAGAGTAAATATGTATATGTGTGCATCTTACCAGCTCCTGTTCCAAGAATCATCTCAACACCCATATAACATACCCCCCCCCACACACACACACACCACTGATTAGTCACAGTTGTGTGGAAATGATACCAAGAGCTTTATGATTATTTATTTATCTATTTCCATAATTTAGCCGCTCTGCTGGAGGAGCTTGCTTTCCATTTCACCGCTATTTTAGATGACTCTGCTGTGCTCCCTTCCGTTCCTTTATGCACAAAGCGACACAACGAATTTGATACGTGCAGGATCTTAGAAATTTGATTCTGAAAGAGCATGCGTGAGACACACACACACACACACACACACACACACACACACACACACACACACACACACAGAGGTGAATGGAAAAAATGGAAATGTGCATCTTGAAATTTGATGGTGATGTTTTCAGAGTTTGGATGGTGTGTGTGTGTGTGTGTGTGTGTGTGTGTGTGTGTGTGTGTGTGTGTGTGTGTGTGTGTGTGCGTAGTGGGGGGTGAGAGAGAGAGAGGATGTTGTGTGAGGACACTGTAGAGGTGACAGAGAAAAAAGATGCTGCCGCTCTTTCTTTCTCTCTTCCCACTCTCTGGCTTTCTGTCATTCCCCCACTTGCGCTCCCCCCCTTCTGCAGCAGTGGTCGTGTTCAGATGACAGAGGGGTAGGTGACTCATCAGGGAGCTGCTCACAACTACAGACAGAGAGAAAATGAAGCATGGGGGTGGGGGAGAGTGAGACAGAGAGACAGACAGACAGAGAGAAAGAAAGGGAGGGAAGGAGGGAGATTGAGAGAGCGAGAGCGAGACAGTGATGAATTCAAATCTGTCTTGCTTGACTGCTGCTGTTTATTGGTCCACAGAAGCTTCTGGAAAGACACTAATGACTCCTCCCCCATGAATCAGAGACAGGGTGTGTGAGTGTGTTAGTGTGTACACGCCTGTGTAAGTGTGTTGTGGTTATGGTGTGAAAGCACCTCTTGATTGTCACTATACCCTTCCAGGAACTGGGTATACAGCAAGTGTGACAATAAAACGTCACCTTGCTTTGTTGCCACTCTGTATTATTGACATCGTGTACACATCGAACGCTCTCTAAAACTATGCTTTTCGATTTTTTCCCCTCCCTCCTGAAAAGCGACCTTGGGATTGTGAAAGGCGCTGTAGAAATTATTATTATTATCTCATTCATCTCATCTCATTATCTGTAGCCGCTTTATCCTGTTCTACAGGGTCGCAGGCAAGCTGGAGCCTATCCCAGCTGACTACGGGCGAAAGGCAGGGTACACCCTGGACAAGTCGCCAGGTCATCACAGGGCTGACACATAGACAAACAACCATTCACACTCACATTCACACCTACGCTCAATTTAGAGCCACCAGTTAACCTAACCTGCATGTCTTTGGACTGTGGGGGAAACCGGAGCACCCAGAGGAAACCCACGCGGACACGAGGAGAACATGCAAACTCCACACAGAAAGGCCCTCGCCGGCCACGGGGCTCGAACCCGGACCTTCTTGCTGTGAGGCGACAGCGCTAACCACTACACCACTGTGCCGCCCCATTATTATTATTATTATTATTATTATTATTATTGTGCATAATTTCTTGCTGATTTAAACCGCTGGAAGAAAGGATTGGTGATATACATCTAAAAAAAATCATTATGCACGATATTTTAGTCCAATATTTAACTGTTCTACAATGGGCCAGCAAAAACAGTCATGCAACATTTTAAAAAATTGTCTTCAAAAACTAAAAGTCCATTAGCTTCTTTGTTTAAATATATTATAAAATAAACAGTTGAAGCAGACTAAAAATGAAATGATTGCTAAAGACAAAATACATTTTAGCATCCAATCAGCTATTACTATAACATTGTAATTATTCAGTCTTTTATAAATACTGATAATATTGACCAGTTCTCATTAAAAATTATTTAACCATTATTATGGTTGTGAATCGATTTCAACTACTTACAGGATTCATAGGAATAGGTTGGGAAATAAGCCCCACCCCTAACCTTCATATGAATTATGTGCCAGTGTTAGACTATAATCACAATACTCTTTAACAATTGTATTGCATCAAAAATTAATATTTAAATAATATTGGCTGGCTTTTTTCATGGTATATCAGATATATTCCATTCAGCTAGCATGATACCGAACGAGCTGAAGACAAGTTCAATATCATGCTAGCTGAATGGAATATATCTGATATATCATGAAAAAAGCCAACCAATATTATTATTATTATTATTATACGTACACACTCTCTTCACATCAGCATTCTCACCTTCCAGCCGGTGTAGCATTCAGCGGTAGTGTTAGCGAAAGCCAATGCTAGCGGAGTCAAGCCAGTGCTATCGAGAGCTACTAGCACAGGCTAACGATCAAGAAACTAAGATTTCTGCCTCCAGACACTTCTTCCATGCATGCTTGCTACAGTATCTTTCACTCAGACTTCTCATCTCATCTCATTATCTGTAGCCGCTTTATCCTGTTCTACAGGGTCGCAGGCAAGCTGAAGCCTATCCCAGCTGACTACGGGCGAAAGGCGGGGTACACCCTGGACAAGTCGCCAGGTCATCACAGGACTGACACATAGACAAACAACCATTCACACTCACATTCACACCTACGGTCAATTTAGAGTCACCAGTTAACCTAACCTGCATGTCTTTGGACTGTGGGGGAAACCGGAGCACCCGGAGGAAACCCACACGGACACAGGGAGAACATGCAAACTCTGCACAGACAGGCCCTCGCCGGCCACGGGGCTTGAACCCGGACCTTCTTGCTGTGAGGCGACAGCGCTAACCACTACACCACTGTGCCGCCCCATTATTATTATTATTATCTCATCTCATCTCATTATCTCTAGCCGCTTTATCCTGTTCTACAGGGTCGCAGGCAAGCTGGAGCCTATCCCAGCTGACTACGGGCGAAAGGTGGGGTACATCCTGGACAACCATTCACACTCACATTCACACCTACGGTCAATTTAGAGTCACCAGTTAACCTAACCTGCATGTCTTTGGACTGTGGGGGAAACCGGAGCACCCGGAGGAAACCCACGCGGACACGGGGAGAACATGCAAACTCCACACAGAAAGGCCCTCGCCGGCCACGGAGCTCGAACCCGGACCTTCTTGCTGTGAGGCAACAGCGCTAACCACTACACCACTGTGCCGCCCTCACTCAGACTTAAGTATTCATTTCCCTGTGTAATTTACTTAGTTACTTTTAAAATCAGCATCAACAACTCCACACAACGGAACGACCTGACAGCCAAAAATTCTCTCAAAATCTTCCGTATTTAACGAAGCAAACCTGGCAGTCATGTTTGTTTACAAATTGTCACAGTTGCTTCCTAGCATGGAAGTTTTATGTCTCTGATGTGTCTCTTTTCCAGTTTTTTTTTATGTCTGTTGGTATGGTTTTCTCTTGTAAATATGCATGAAGAATATCTAATGAAGTCTTGGTAGCCTCTCAGGTGTTCAACGCGTCTTTAGTTTCAGTTTTCAGTTTATTTATTTAGTGCTTAATTATAGCATAGCTAATCCTAGCAGTAGCATTGGATTAGCTTCGTCTTTTCTCTTTCCTGGTAGACAAAGAAATGGTTCTACACATGCGCAGCAGAAAAGTTTTGCCATTAGATATGCGCATGAGCTCCAATGTGTGACATCGTGCTGTCTTGACAACACTGTAACAATATTGCACGCTCATTCTCCATTGGGCAGAGAGGCATAATACACGTAGGATAAGCGATATGCTAACAATATTGCATGCTATCGAACCAAATGAATGAAACCTGCTAGAAAGGAATAGAATACATGTTTTTATTCCATAGAAAAAGTATCCTGTATGTATAATAACATATTATATCGCCCAACAACGCTTGAAAGTCACATTTATACATGTTGTAATTTGATTAATTATTTCTCATTCATAACCTATAAAACATTTGTCTAAAGTTCAGAATGAACATTTCATCAGAACATGGTGTGGGTTTTTGTATAAAGGAGTAAAATATATCTTTTCCATTTTAGACAAGAGATTTTGAACAAAAAAACCCCAGAAATTTGGGTGGGATAAGCATTTTTTAAAATTTATGTATTTTCGAAAGGTGAAAGATTTTTATGTCTGCTTTCTGGAATTTATTAACAACACTAAATCACCTCCATAACAATGTCCTTAAGTGTTTTTCAGAAATATACTTGGATTTCTAAAGGGATGTTTTGTGTTTTTGTCTTCTATTTGTGTCAGTGAACATCTACTTGTCACTGTCATGTTGACAAATTACATTTAAATAATTAAATTATTATAATTAAACACAATTTTAGGGTGAACAGTGGATTTTCCTGGCAAAACAATGGCAAAATGAAATGTCTGAGAAAAAATAAATTCAAAGGATTTTCTTCTTGCATTGTAATTCGAGCCATGAGTCTCCCATAACATACCATTATGCAGACAGCTTAGCAGGAAGCTGTATCAATAAAGTGTATAAGGATATTAATCTTGGATCAGATTCTACTGCGCATATAGATCTTATTGTGCACTTTATTAGAGTCACACTGCTTTAGAGACAGGTTATTGTCACTGAAAACAGATAGATACTGAAAAAAGATCTCGGAAGCATCTTCCTTCAATCCAACATACCTTCGAGACTGGTTTCCCATAGCAACACAGCATTATCTGTTGTGTGTGTGTGTGTGTGTGTGTGTGTGTGGTGGCTGAACTATTCTAGTCAGGCACGTGTAAAGGCCATTCTGTCTTTAGAGCTAACATTCACCATGGGGTCCTTTCACAATACCAGCTGTGTTCAACCAGCAACACCTATGATATAAACTGAGTGTGTGCTTTATCCAAAATGGCATAATTGTATACTGAATCAATCTCATCTCATCTCATTATCTGTAGCCGCTTTATCCTGTTCTACAGGGTCACAGGCAAGCTGGAGCCTATCCCAGCTGACTACGGGCGAGAGGCGGGGTACACCCTGGACAAGTCGCCAGGTCATCACAGGGCTGACATATAGACACAGACAACCATTCACACTCACATTCACACCTACGGTCAATTTAGAGTCTCCAGTTAACCTAACCTGCATGTCTTTGGACTGTGGGGGAAACCGGAGCACCCGGAGGAAACCCACGCGGACACGGGGAGAACATGCAAACTCCACACAGAAGGGCCCTCGCCGGCCACGGGGCTCGAACCCGGACCTTCTTGCTGTGAGGCGACAGCGCTAACCACTACACCACCGTGTCGCCCTACTGAATCAATATACACCGATATTTAGCCATAACATAAAACCTACGGACAGGTGAATTGAATAACACTGATAATCTCGTTACAATGACACCTGTCAAGGGGTGGGGTATATTAGGCAGCAAGTGAACAGTCAGTTCTTGAATTTGATGTGTTGGAAGCAGGAAAAATGGGCAAGTGTAAGGATCTGAGTGACTTTAACAAGGGCCAAATTGTGTTGGCTAGATGACTGGGTGTGAGCATCTCCAAAATGGCACATCTTGTGGGAAGTTCCTGGTAGGCGGTGGTTAGTACCTACCAAAAGTGGTCCAAGGAAGGACAACTGGTGAACCAGTGACGGGGTCATGAGGCCAAGGCTCAATGATGCACATGGAGAGCGAAGGTTAGCCTGTCTGGTCTAATCCCACAGAAGAGCTACTGTAGCACAAATTGCTGAAAACATTAATCCTGGCTATGATAGAAAGGTGTCAGAACACTGCAAAATGATCAGAGTGCCTATGCTGACCCCTGTTCACCACTAAAAGCGCTTACAATGGGCACATGAGCATCAGAAATAGCCCAGGGAGTAATGGAAGAAGGTGGCCTGGTCTGATGAATCACGTTTTCTTTTATATCATGTGGAAGGCCGGGTGCGTGTGTGTCACTTACCTGGGGAAGAGATGACACCAGGATGCACTATGGGAAGAAGGCAAGCTGGCAGAAGAAGTGTGATGCTCTGGGCAACATTCTGCTGGGAAACCTTGGGTCCAGGCACTCATGTTACTTTGACATGTACTACCCACTGAAACATTGTTACAGACCAAATACACCCCTTCATGGAAACAGTATTCCTTAATGGCAGTGGCCTCTTTCAGCAGGATAATGCGCAAAAATTATTCAGGAATGGTTTGAGGAACATGACAAATAGTTCAAGGTGTTGCCTTGGCCTCCAAATTACCCAGATCTCAGTCTGATCAAGCATCTGTGGGGTGTGCTGGACAAACTAGTCTGATCCATGGAGGCCCCACCTTGAAACTTACAGGACTTAAAGGATTCTTGGTGCCAGATACCACAGCACACCTTCAGAGGTCTTAAGGAGTCCATGCCTCAATGGGTCAGAGCTATTTTACATTACATTAATGGCATTTAGCAGACGCTCTTATCCAGAGCAACATACAACATGCCCAGAGCAGTTGGGGAGCAGTTGGGGATTAAGGACACTTCAGCCATTCCTGCTGGTCTAGGGAATCAAATTGGCAACCTTTTGGTCCCAAAGCTGCTTCTCTAACCATTAGGCCATGGCATCCCCCATTTTGGAGGTACAAGGGGACCTATACAATATTAGGCAGGTGGTTTGATGTTATGGCTAATCGGTGTGTACTTCTCATGGTGTGTGCTTTTCTGGCATACTACACCATCACAGGGTTCTCTGTCAAATGCACTTGGTGATAGTTGTTAGATCGGGTACACGTTTTGTACCATGAATGATGTATATTTCACCTGGAAAGAAAGAAAGAAAGAAAGAAAGAAAGAAAGAAAGAAAGAAAGAAAGAAAGAACGAACGAACGAACTTTACTGATCCCTTTGGGAGGGTTCCCTCAGGGAAATTAAAATTCCAGCAGCATCATTATAGGATAAACAGAGAATAGAAAATGGAGAAAACTTCTAGGTAAATTAAATTAAGTATTTACAGATACAAATAGGCGGCACGGTGGTGTAGTGGTTAGCGCTGTCGCCTCACAGCAAGAAGGTCCGGGTTCGAGCCCCGTGTCCGACGAGGGCCTTTCTGTGCGGAGTTTGCATGTTCTCCCCGTGTCCGCGTGGGTTTCCTCCGGGTGCTCCGGTTTCCCCCACAGTCCAAAGACATGCAGGTTAGGTTAACTGGTGACTCTAAATTGACCGTAGGTGTGAATGTGAGTGTGAATGGTTGTCTGTGTCTATGTGTCAGCCCTGTGATGACCTGGCGACTTGTCCAGGGTGTACCCCGCCTTTCGCCCGTAGTCAGCTGGGATAGGCTCCAGCTTGCCTGCGACCCTGTAGAACAGGATAAAGTGGCTAGAGATGATATGAGATACAAATATAAAAAAGAATAAGATATGGAAAAAAAAGTCCAGCAGGAGAGGTATTGCACATTATATTGCACATTGTCCAGTATTGCTTTTTGTCAGGCTTGGCTACTGGTCCTTCCCATCCCCTGTCCCCCCAGAGAGGAGTTGTACAGTCTGATGGCGTGAGGGACAAAGGAGTTTTTAAGTCTGTTAGTCCTGCACTTGGGAAGGAGCATTCTGTATATTAGAACTAACTTAGTATATGGTATATATGGTATATATTTATTTATGGGGATAGTTTATATATTTATATTTACAGGGATAGGTATGTAGTAGATATTTATTTTGTAATTATATATTTATATAGATATTTATGAAGTGTATATATGGTATGTAGTATATATTTATTTTTGTAATTATATATTTATATAGATATTCATGAAGTGTATATATGGGATATATTTTTATAGGTGTATTAATGTAGTTTGGATTTCGGGGTAGTTAAAAAGGGGTGGGAAATTAAAAAAGTATTGTACTTCTTCCCACTCCTTTTTCGAACAATGTGCGGTGTTTTGTAATGTCTTAGCTCTTTGTTATTTTATTTATTTTTTAAAATTTCTCGTTTTCTTTCTTTTGTATGTACAAATAGTTACATACATTTTTTATTCATGTTCGAAATAAAAAAAAATCAAAATTGAAATTCATTCTGTCACTGAACAGGCTCCTCTGGTTGCTGATGACGGTGTGCAGAGGGTGACTGGCATCATCCAGTATACATATACATAGATATACATACTGTAAATTTAAATCATCTTCTTCCATTTCTGGCTGTTCCTGTTAGGGGTTGCCACAGTGGATCATCCATTTCCACCTTAACCTGTCTTCAGCATCTTCCTCTGTCATGCCAACCACCTGCATGTCCTTTCTCACCACGTCCATAAACTTCCTCTTTGGCCTTCCTCTTTTCCTCTTTCCTGGCAGCTCCATATTCAGCATCCTTCTCCCATTAAACTCGGCATCTCTTCTCTGCACATGTCCAAACTGTCCAACCTGGGCTGTCCCTCTAATATACTCGTTCCTAATCCTGTCCATCTTCGTCATTCCAAATGCAAAGATAGTGTAGATTTAAAACGATTTACATAAATTGACTGTAATTAGTTTTTGAAGTAAAGCTTTAAAAGGTACACTCTGTGCTCCTTTATAGGGTACAGAAAGTGTACACTTGACGGTACCACTTTTATAGGGCCTCATTTATAGATCTTTTACTGAAGTTGTATTTTAATGTTAGTGCAAAAATTTTCCACTGGATTTACAAAAGTTTCAGAAATGCTGATTTTCTTCATGCTCAGGTGTGTATGAAATCCAAAGTGTGTTTCCGACACCAGCTCATTTGCATGTAATGATACTCACAAAAATCCATAAACATTCAACTGCACAGACAGATGGGAGGACAAAATGAACAATCAGTGTAAATGCTGAAAGATAGAAGTGGAAATTATTTTTGACTCACTTCTATGCCAATATAAATATTTAAAAATATCTAATTCTGGGGCAGCACGGTGGTGTAGTGGTTAGCGCTGTCGCCTCACAGCAAGAAGGTCCGGGTTCGAGCCCCGTGGCCAGTGAGGGCCTTTCTGTGCGGAGTTTGCATGTTCTCCCCGTGTCCGCGTGGGTTTCCTCCGGGTGCTCCGGTTTCCCCCACAGTCCAAAGACATGCAGGTTAGGTTAACCGGTGACTCTAAATTGAGCGTAGGTGTGAATGTGAGTGTGAATGGTTGTCTGTGTCTATGTGTCAGCCCTGTGATGACCTGGCGACTTGTCCAGGATGTACCCTGCCTTTTCCCCGTAGTCAGCTGGGATAGGCTCCAGCTTGCCTGCGACCCTGTAGAACAGGATAAAGCAGATAATGAGATGAGATGAAATCTAATTCTGCTTCTACTACTAATAAGTATGTGATAAATCCATCAGCTGAGCCATTTGTTTCCGGTTTGTGGTTGTATGCAGACCGACCGACCCATCTTCCATTTATACTGTGTCATTTCTTTTGTCATAGTTAAATGATTTGTTTGATTTGTCTTAATTTATGGACTTGTGTTGGCTTGCTGTCTTAATTTTTTATATTCTTTAATTAATGTAAATTATATAAAACGACTGGTTTTCACAAAACGGTCGTGATGGTATTCTTCGTTCCTGACATAGGGAAATAGTATGAAGATGTGATTTTGAGAGAGACTCAGAAACACATCCATAATTCACTCTGGATAAGCATGTCCGCTAAATACTATAAAGAAAAGATAAATAAGCAATTTAAATTTCAACAGTATATTCCATATACTGTAAAAGTGTAGTAATGCAGGCGATTGATATGATACTGAAGTTGAGCAAGTGGAGTTTTATTTTCATCAGTGTTCTTATAAATTTACACACATTCAGGAGCATGAGTAGGATATGAACTTTCTTCTGAAATTATGGGAGTTTCATGAATACCAAATTTCTTCTGTAAATGCCTATACTGATTTACAAATGAAGATTTCAAATGCAAAAGCCAACAAGCACCAACCTGGAAAGAACTGAACCAATACCATCAGCGTATCGATGGTGATGCTGATCTTTCTGTTTTTTTTTTTGCTAAACCAGACATTTCCATTGTAAAATCCCAGCATATTTGTGGTTTTGTTTCAGAAACTGACATCTGCTATGTCCCATTTTTTGCATTTCAGTAAATCTGTGCTCCGAAGCTAGTGATGCGATCCATCAAGGCTGCCCATAATTTGTAGACCTTTTGCAGTTCACTCACTAAATTGTCATTTAGTTCACTAAATAATTCATTAAAACATGGAAAACTACGATGATATCAATGAACAGGTACTGAAATGCAGGTTGGGCATAAAACAAAACCTCATCCAGCCATATACTAAATTCAGATTTGTCTGATTTTGGAAAAAAATGTGATCAAAAACCTCATTTTAGTTTTGTTTGATTTTTCAGATCATGGCAATTAATTACTTATTGCATAGCAATTCAGACTGTCCCTATATGAAATGGCCTACTCGGACAAAAAAAAAAGTATTTACCAAAAACAAACAAAAAATAATAATAATTAAAAAAAAGGATTTGCCTGCTTTTGCCCCTGAAATCTTCAAATAAATCCTTTGTATTTAGTTTAATAAATGAGGTCCATTGTGGGTATATCTAGATACAGCAATTTTTAGAAAGAAAAAAAAAAGCTTAATTACTTTACCTAACAAGTTTTCCCCAAAAATGTATTCCATCTATCCATTATCTGTAGCTGCTTAACCTTTTCTACAGGGTTGCAGGCAAGCTGGAGCCTATCCCAGCTGACTATATACGAGAGGCGGGGTACACCCTGGACAAGTCGCCAGGTTATTGCAGGGCTGACACAGAGACAAACAACCATTCACACTCATGGTCAATTTAGAGCCACCAGTTAACCTAACCTGCATGTCTTTGGATTGTGGGGGAAACCAGAGCACCCAGAGGAAACCTATGCGGACATGAGGAGAACATGCAAACTCCACACAAAGTGGCCCACTGGGCTCAAACCCTGGACCTTTTTGCTGTGAGGTGACAGTGCTAACCACTACACCATCTTGCCGCCCACCCAAAAATGTATAGAAATGAAAATTTCACAAGGATACAAAGGCTAAAAATTAATTTTACCCTAGCAGCTATTCAAAACCAGAAAAATGGAGGAAAAAAACCCCATCATATTAACCACTTAGATAGAAAGCTAGCTGTTCAGCCGAATGACACATGATTCAAAATTGAAATTTGCCATTTTTTAAAATTCCATTTTTCACTGATTAATCCTGGTTATCATATCTGTTTAATTCTTAAGCACAGTCAAGATATTTTAAAGTATTCATTTTTAGTATTTGTATTCACTTGTATTTAGTATTAGTGTTTATTAGTATTGAGGCGGCACGGTGGTGTAGTGGTTAGCACTGTCGCCTCACAGCAAGAAGGTCCGGGTTCGAGCCCCGTGGCCGGCGAGGGCCTTTCTGTGCGGAGTTTGCATGTTCTCCCCGTGTCCGCGTGGGTTTCCTCCGGGTGCTCCGGTTTCCCCCACAGTCCAAAGACATGCAGGTTAGGTTAACTGGTGGCTCTAAATTGACCGTAGGTGTGAATGGTTGTCTGTGTCTATGTGTCAGCCCTGTGATGACCTGGCGACTTGTCCAGGGTGTACCCCGCCTTTCACCCGTAGTCAGCTGGGATAGGCTCCAGCTTGCCTGCGACCCTGTAGAACAAGATAAAACGGCTAGAGATAATGAGATGAGATGAGTTTATTAGTATTCACCTATTTGCTGAGGATTACCAATAATAGGCATGTAAGTGATAGCACATCATTCATCCAAAGAAAATCTGATCGAGCGACGGCAGATGATCCCTTTTAGTCCCCCTGAGAACAAATGGTATTCATGGAATAGCCTGAGACTCCTTAATTTTTCCACAGAATATTTTCACGTACTTGAATCCACTTTTACTTATCCTTTGTTGGTTTAAACCAAAAACAGTGTAATGAAGCAGCAATGAAAAACACCAAGGCAGTAAAAATGTAATGAAATGTGCAATGTAAATACACTAAAGGCGTAACTAGCATAAATAGCTAATTTTCTGTCCTGTGTCAATGAAGACATCATAACATAGAGGGAAAAACAATCTGACAACTAAGAATATTTAAGTAAATCAATGTATTAATACCTGCAGTATAGCTATGATAGCAACAAGCTAATTAGTTTATGCTAATTTTTGTCAGTTAGCATGAGTTAACAGTCTGAGGTAAATGTTTAGGTTTGTTACACTGGGAAGCAAATATATCACAGTGTAAACATGATCTTTATATTTATAGTTGCTGTTGCTTTCATCAGCAGTTTTTCCAGATTTTAGTGTTAAAAAGGAATGCAATATACCACAGAAATAGTACTTAATTAGAAATGAAGGGGTTTGGTGTACTGGAAATATTTATGTTCTCATACTGTTTACTCCATACAGTACTCTTGGGCAGGGTTTTGTCTGAGTTGTATTTTTAGTAAAATTTATGGAATATGACCGTAAACTATAACATTTTTTTACGTTTGTTTTCAGATGGCAGCTTAGGTCCAAAAGTTAAGTTAAATTAAGATGTTTAAATCTCCTTTTTGTGAGCTTTTCATGAACTTCAGAGGGACAATATTATTAATTCATGAATGGTATCATATTTAATGGTTGCATTTCACATAGCATGAGATATTGGGGTTACATCAAACAGTCACAGTTAGACAGTGGCGCTTGACGTATTGAATATTGCTCCTCGATCGAACCAATTTCATCCACAAAAATACATTTAAGTCAAAGGTCAGGATCACATATAACTGAGACACGCTTCTGTTTAATTAACTCCACAACATCTGAATATTGCTCAAGTCCATAGTTACATCTAAGATCCGAATACTGATGTGCACACTTTCGGTATTAAATCTTCACTGCGTGTCCTTAACTGAACCCTGGATATGTTTGATTATGTACAGAAGGGAAACATCAGTCCACGACAGCATGTTCTTTAGGATAAACTGAGCATAACCTACCAGTTAGCTTAATTGCTATAAAAAAGTGTGTAGGTAAGACCTACATTAACACACACACACACACACACACACACACACACACACACACACGCAGGTGACAGATATATATGCACAGTCTGTCGCCTGTGTGTGTATGGGTTTGTTGATGTGTGACTTATTAGTCTCATACATCTCATTTTGTCCCAGTGGCCAGTGGCACAGCGGTGTGCGTGTGTGTGTGTGTGTGTGCGTGCGCGCTCTCAAGCATGGCAATAAATGCTTATGCTCAGCCTAGCACATCACACCAGCATCTGCGCAGCTGTGCTGGTGACTGCTCCACTGAGATGCAACACATACACACACACAACCTCAGAATATTGGCAGATGGCATTTTCCTGATATGACTTGATACACAAGAGAATTGTAGATCAAAAAGGACTGCTTAAATTCATTTAAAATTTTATTTCATGGAATTTCAGAAGAAATAGGATTAACAAGAGTAAATGAAATTATTCTGGAATTGGTACAATCATCAGCATATTCATTGGAAACTTATAACACTGGATACTCAGTACTAACACTGGATACTAACATTGGATAGTCAGTGTCTTGCAAAAGTATTAATCCCCCTTTGCGTTTGTCCTGTTTCATCGCATTACAAGCTGGAATTAAAATGGATATTTGGGGGTTAGCACCATTTGATTTACACAACATGCCTACTATGCTAAAAGTGAAAATTTGTTATTTCAAGGTGACACAAACAATAATTAAGATGAAAAAACAGACATCTAGAGTGTGCACAGGTATCCCCCCCCCCCCCCCCCCCCCAGCTCTTATTTAGGGGTTTCATGCGAAAGGGGGTGAATACCTCTGCACACTCCAGATTTCGGGGGGGGGGGGGGGGGGGGGGGGGTGTGTTCATCTTAATTATTGTTTGTCACAATCCAATACTACTTTGCACCTTTAAAGTGGTAGGCATGTTGTGTAAATCAAATGGTGCTAACCCCCCAAAAATTCATTTTAATTCCAGCTTGTAATGTGACAAAACAGGACAAACTCCAAGGGGGATGAATACTTTTGCAAGACACCATATATAATTTTACACACTTCTGGGATTTTTCATTTGAGAAATCTCACCACCACATTGTTGATTATTTTCCCACAACTGCATGCCTTGTTGTGTTTATTGCTTACTTATTTATGCCCAGCTGAATGTCCACACACAAACCGGTATATTTATTTTCCGCTCAGTGCATATTCTTGAGTAAATTAAAAGTTTCAACCAACGTGGCTATTTTATGCTTGTTTTGGAGAATGCTAAGTCTGTCTCTGTGTGCTGCTTTACATCACCACGAGCATGAGTGCATCTCATGAAGAGACACACACCATGTTAAAAACAAACAAAAACACTGGTTCGCGCAATAGTCTCTCAGGGTATTTGCCCGTCTCCATAGAAAATGAACGGAATGAAAACCAGCACATCCCATTCATGCTCCTACAACACGAATGTAACATAACAACCGTGAGGAAAGGTGAGCGCACATTCATGACATGAGCAACAGTACATGGTTAATGCAAGTATAGTACCGGTCAAAAGTTTGGACACCCCTACTCTACTCATTCATGTCAAGTCAAGTTTATTTGTATAGCGCTTTTAACAATAAACATTGTCGCAAAGCAGCTTTACAGAATTTGAACGACTTAAAACATGAGCTAATTTTGTCCCTAATCTATCCCCAATGAGCAAGCCTGTGGCGACGGTGGCAAGGAAAAACTGCCTCAGACGACATGAGGAAGAAACCTCGAGAGGAACCAGACTCAAAAGGGAACCCATCCTCATTTGGGCAACAGCAGACAGCATGACTATAACATTAACAGTTTTAACATGAAGACAGTTTCGTTGATGTTGTAACTCTTCATTGATGGAAACCTGAGTGCAAAACTGTTCATGATAACTGCAGTCCTAAAGTTAGCAAGTTAACTGTAGTCCTCAGCCATAAAAGCATTACTGTAAGAGTCCAGAGCGTCCTCCAGGTGTGACCCTCAACTGTCCTCATGGGGCCGTCCTCCACAGGAACGATGCGATAAAACTCCAACCAGACACAGGGCGACAGGATGGATCAAGCAGGTCTGAGGGGCAGAAGAGGCCAGCACCTCAATCCCAGGACCAACATGTCACTCAGAGGGACAGATTGGGGGGGGAGAGAAAACACAGGTTGTTAGGTGCGCTAAAAATGACACGAGTATTAAATCTGTGTGGTAGGCTCGCAGAGACGAGAGTCTTGACATCAGGCATAATACACAACAATGGCATGTTAATATGGTTAAAAAATATCATGACCTGCTCTGACTGGATGCTTGACTGGGTGATGGGAGCACACTCCTCAGCAATGATGGGATGCAGATGGGACCCTTAGGGCTGGCCAAGACAATTCAGTTACATTTCACCGGGTCTGGGACATGCGACAGAATGTCTAGGTTTTCCTGTATTTTGACTATTTTCTACATTGTAGAACAATACTGAAGACATCAAAACTATGAAATAACACATGAAACATATATGGAATTATGTGGTAAATTTAAAAGAAAGTATTAAAAAACAAAATATGTTTCATATTTCAGTCACCTGGAATGCTTTTCAATTAACAGTTCATGCAGTTATCTTATCAGCAGCAGCACAATGCAAATAAATCATGCAGATAACTGAAGAGCTTCAGTTCATGCTCACATAAAACATCAGAATGGGGATAAAGTGTGATCCCCATGACTTTGATCGTGGCATGGGTGTTGGTGCCAGAAGGGCTGCTTTGAGTGTTTCAGAAACTGCTGATGGGCGGCACCGTGGTGTAGTGGTTAGCACTGTCGCCTCACAGCAAGAAGGTTCTGGGTTCGAGCCCAGTAGCCGACAGGGGCCTTTCTGTGTGGAGCTTGCATGTTCTCCCTGTGTCTGTGTGGGTTTCCTCCGGGTGCTCCGGCTTCCCTCACAGTCCAAAGACATGCAGGTTAGGCTAATTGGTGTCTCTAAATTGACCGTTGTTGTGAATGTGAGTGTGAATGGTTGTGTGTCTCTATCAGTGCGTTTACATGCACATAGAGAAAATCGAATTTCTGCCGTAGCTCAACTGAAATCGAAGTTCTAAATGCCATGGAAACACCTTAGCTCGGCTGAAATCGAACCGAACTGGATTTCTCGTAATCGAGCTACGCGACCTAGATTATGCAATTGTAGCCGAGCTACTTCGTGCATGTAAACCCTATCGAGCTACATAGTCGAGCTACTTACTTTAGTACTGCCCCTTCTGGAAGTGACGAGTGACGAGACCACAAGTGGGAAACACAACAGCCTCGGTCGGCATGACAACGCGATGGTGTACAGAATGTTCAGCAAGTGCTGAGCTGCTTCGTTGTTGTCCATCTTCTCTCTCTCGATGTTGCTGTCCTTGTCGTCGTTCTTCTTGTGAACACAGAACTGATAACTTTGTTTATACTCTTGAATAGCTCTTCTTCATGACGACAACCGGAAATGTACCAACACGATGGGGCGTGTAGCGCCACCTGTGGCTCGGGTGCACAATGTACCTCACACAATAGCTCGATTTCCTTGTGTGCATGTAGGATTGGATTTCTCTGGCACCCCTGCTGGGACCCTTAGCTCGATTACCGACAGTAGCTCGATTTGGATGTGCATGTAAACGCACTGTATATGTCAGCCCTGTGGTGACCTGGTGACTTGTCCAGGGTGTACCCCGTGTCTTGCCCATAGTCAGCTGGGATAGGCTCCAGCTTGCCTGCAACCCTGCACAGGATAAGCAGTTATGGATAATAGATGGATGGATGGTTGGAGAAACTGTTGATCTGCTGGGATTTTCATGCACAACAATCTCTAGAGTTTACACAGAAGAGAGGTCAGAGAAAAATGGCCAGATTGATTTGAGCTGCCTGGAAGTCTATAGTAACTAAAATAATCACTCTTTACAACCATGGTGAGCAGAAAAGCATCTCCGCATGCACAAAACATCAAACTTTGAGGCGGATGAGCTACAAGAGCAGAAGATCTCATCAGGTTCCACTCCTGTCAGACAAGAACAAGAATCTGAGGCTATCATGGGCACAGACTCATTAAAACTGGACAGTTAAAGATTAGAAAAAAAGAAATCAGATTATTGTTCTTGGCTGACAGAAGTGAAACCTGATGAGCTCTTCTACTGTTGTAGCTCATCTACCTCAAAATTTGATGTGTTATTTGCTCTGAAATGCTTTTCAGCTCACCACGGTTGTAAAGAGTGATTATTTGAGTTACTATACACATCCTGTCAGCTCAGACCTGTATATAAGTATAAAATGTATATAGAATGATGAAACCTACCTCAAGAACTCACTTAAAAGATTATTAAACAATTTATTTTTGCATTGACCTGTGTAACTTTCTCACATCCTTTCGTCCTACTGAATCAGAAGGGAACAGGTTTTGGAATTCAGGTATGTAACTGAACATGTTGTTATAATTATACAGTATGTTATAATTATTAGCATTTCCATATTTAATACATCATAAACTTTTTTTCATGTGTTTGGACACTGGTTCTTACACAGTAATCGGGGCGCTGCAATATAAAGCAGTACAGTTGTTATTATTTTCACACTGTGCTCTCACATCTAAACTCCCACAACTGATTATATAATAGTTTGGTGTTTTAAAAGGTCCACTATTTCCCTGAAGAAGGACTGGCTGCACTAGTTTCTTGGTAAAAATAATGCTAACGCTCATTCTCTCTTCAGTGTACCAGTCGAGACCATGCTGATATTTATCCTGAAATGTACATTATTTAAAAAATAAAGTATCAACTGGGACCAATACAATTACAAACAAGGTCAAAAGATACCTTCTGAAATCCTTGACTTGAAATCCTTCTAAAAAGTTTGCCAATTTTTAATCGTGTGTATGTGGGTGTGTTTGTTTGGTACGGTAGAAATCTGCAAGTGGGTTTCAGAGATACAGAGGCGGTGAGTGATGCATGAAAACTGAACCATGTATACAGTGCACAGACGGGCTTTAATGGGGGAACGTCTGTGTGTATTTCCCAGAGGCTGAGTTATGTGTGTATGTAGGTGGTGTGTGTTCTTGTTCTCTGAACTAGCAGCATAGTAAAACATCACAGACAGGAGCTCTTGAGAATGAATGAGAATCAACTGTGTGACTGCATCTTGAATGTGTTTAGTAGATTTTTACAAGGAGGTGGTGACATGGGAAAGCATATTGTATCATATTACAGTAACTGAAGACATTTTCATGATATACAGTATGCATCATGATATTTAGTCAGTTGCAATTGCTGAAAAAAGTAGCATCATTATTTATCGCAAAATTAATATCATATGCTGTTTCCCACCATGATTTCTGTCCCCTTCACCCTGACACTCTAGTACATACAGTATATACAGTACAATATGTTCATTTCTTAAACCCTATGGACCCAATACCGGGTCCAACAGAATGCTACTATGAATGACTTCTGGTAAAAGGTTTTTTAAAATGCTGTTTTGGTAAGTTCTATACTTCATAAAACTTTTGTAGTATATTTGCACTTTGTGGTATTTATATGTTTTAATGTCCAATTGTTGTCAAGGAGTTGCTGATTTTAAAAAAAATGGCATCTTTGTGCATGGAGCCGTTGCTATCACGGTATTATCCAGACAAGAACCATCAGGGCCTTCTAGGTCTTCAGACAAGGTCCAAACATATCAGCATTTCAAATGTTATATTTATTTAATTTCTTTCATTCTTTAATTTCTTTAATAATTTCATTATAATTATTCTCTTATAATTCTAATTTGGCCTCATTTTCTATCAAATTTGCTTCAGAAATGAAAGGGTTACTGTCCTGAAAACATTAAAATCGAGTTATCCAATGAGATTTTTTTTGTTTGTTATCTCTAGGCTGAGAAGAGTTTAGAGCTGCTCACTCATTGGTTAGGACTTCATTGCCGGGACAGAAGGCCATGGCAGTGTATGCTTATGTAGGAAGTGACAGATGAATTAACCAATCAGATTTTGATTTACAATAGGAGGGACCAAAAATTTATTGCCCTTGGCCTTCTCGAAGGCCAACGTGAGCTTAACTGCGAGTCAGCACCGTCACTGCGACAGTGAAGTCACCTTCCAGCCAGTGTAGCGTTCATCAGTAGTGTTAGTGAATGCTAATAAAGTGGTCAAGCCAGTGCTATCAAGAACGACTCAGGCTAACGACTGAGAAACTAAGGCCCTGTCCACACGGCAACGGATTCAGGTGAATCTGATAAAATTTTTTATTGTTTCGGCCTGGCGTCCACACGGCACCAGCGTTTTGGGTGCCCCAAAATGATATTTTTTGAGAACGGGTTCCAGAGTGGAAAAATCTGGCAACGGCGCCGTTGCGAAGTCGTCTGGATGAGTAGAACGGATTTGTTTACGATGACGTCACAACCACATGACTAGAACAAGCAGCACTCTCACGCGCATCATTCGTAACAACAACAGCAACAATGGATAAGAATCTTTATTATTGGATAAGAATCTTTTGAAATTGTTTACACATTAACCTGACTGACCTGCCAGACAGACAATTTACACCTGCTTTGATGAACAGAAAGTACAGCCTTCCACACAAAGCAACAGTTACCTGATTATAATGGAGGCAGAGGGGAAAAGGGTCAGAAGACCCTTCAGACTGTTTTGTATGAACCACTGCATTGCATTCACTTTTGTATACAGCTTTTCTTTTAAATAAACAAGTAACTGAACCATTTCTTGAATTTCTTTTTTTATTGGATAAGACTGCTTTTCAAAATGTTCACACACAATATAAAAAGTTATATAAATTATATAAAAATGCTTTTCAAAATGTTCACACACAATAAGAAAATTAAGTTATATAAAACTATGCACACTAATAAAACTAATTTGTACACACAGAAGGCACGATTTCCTCGCGTAGTCGCAGCCATCTTCTTCTTGTTGTTGTGTGCTTGTTCCTGTGAGTGCTTCACGCCGGGTAGAAGAAGGGGTTTATGCGCATGCGTCCTACTTCTTCTATTGTTCTGGTGTCTCCGATGGGACCGTCTTACAACGCACGTAGAGGTGTGGCATGTGTATTGCATCGTTTTCAGCAAGCGTTACGTTGCCATATGTACCTGATATTTTACTGATCCGTTGCCCATGTGGACGCGATATTTTTTTTACCTGCTAAAAAAAAAAATCTCGTTGCCGTTGTCGTGTGGATGTAGCCTAAGATTTCTGTCTCCAGACTCTTCTTCCACACATGCTCACTACAGTATTTTTCACTCAGACTTAAGTATTCATTTCCCTGTGTAATTTACCGAGTTACTTTTAAAATCAACAATGACAACTACACACAACAGAGCGACCTGGCAGCCTGCCGCTAATTCCTTGTAAAATCCTTTGCCCTGTTGCTTTTTGGTGTGTCTGGCTAAGTTTTGGCTGAGCTGAAGTCCCAGCTCGAATAGTAACGGTTCGCCACTGGTGTTATCCTCTGTCTATTCTAGAATAAACTTTAGGCAAGGATAAAAAAAATGCAAACTTCTCCTTTGGTTTATCACAATTTACTCAGGTGTAGTAACAGTCACAATGTTACTGACACTGGAAATGTATTTTCTGAAGTCATAAATATCCATACAGACCAAAATAATATATATTGACCTGATAATTGTGGAACTATTTTTGATTAATTTTGGGTATGTCTGTCTAGGCAAGCCACACCTCAATTGGTCAGGAGGTGTTGATTCATTTCTACAACAGCATCCCTGACAGTCATGCTGGCTGTAATACAAATCACAGGTTTATATAAATGAACTCTTCTACTGTAGTATTGTTCCTATAGTCATAGCCAGGGTTCTCCAGAAAATTTGAAGTAGCCAGCTAAAAAAAAAAAAGTTGTAGGCGGTTCTGGAATTTGTGGAGGTGAAGCCACCGCACTAATGCTAGGAGGGTCTGGCATGCCCCTCCCCCAGAAAAATTTGAAATTTACATGCCTTCCAGTGGCTTCTGGTGCATTCTCAGCTAATAAATTACTAACCATTTACCTGTAAAATACTTGCAAAATATGTATGAAATTTTCCTCCAGATGTATATGTGCTTGGCTTTCTCAGTTCCCCTCTATAGCATACTGCCTGGCTCTGTAACATAACTACATGGTATAACATAACTACATATGCTACGGTGTGGTCACGTGGTCCGGCTTAGCCAATCAGAGCACAAGAATCGATCAACAAATATGGCGTCACTTCCATTTATGCAAGACCCGAATCGAAGACAATTTCACGGTGAAATAATTGGATGGGCAGCAGAGACGATATAAATTGCTTGAACATTGAAAGGCAAGTTTTTATTTTTTTCTGGGATCGCATAGTCGGCTCAGACCGTCTGTGTAGATGAAGAAAACTGCCATTCGCCAGTGCTTGTGGACATCTCTGGTCACAGCTAACTCATGGGGAAGGGACTTGTATAGCAGAGACTCCACAAACATTAAAATGTGTACGTTAACAAAAAAAAACATGTATAATCACTGATATGAAAAGATTTCTGTGACAAGACGTTCATTTAATGTTTTTGGAAGGTGCCACCCATGTCTGCACTTTGTAACAATCAGCGATAATGCTTTAAGTCTTCTGCCGCAGGAAAGGACGTCTCAGGATCGAGGACTTTGCACTTTGCAGTTTCTCAGCTCTGTTTTTCCTGTCTTCAAAAGAAAGTGAAGGAATGACTGTTTATAGCTGATATCACCAGACACAGATAGTGTGTCTTTCTATGATAAGTGAAAAAATTGTCATTGTTTGCAAATTGCTGTAGTATAAGAGGAAACACACTTCTTAATTAATGGACTTCAGGGTAGTAAATCTCATCTCATTATCTGTAGCCGCTTTATCCTTCTACAGGGTCGCAGGCAAGCTGGAGCCTATCCCAGCTGACTACGGGCGAAAGGCGGGGTACACCCTGGACAAGTCGCCAGGCCATCACAGGGCTGACACATAGACACAGACAACCATTCACACTCACATTCACACCTACGGTCAATTTAGAGTCACCAGTTAACCTAACCTGCATGTCTTTGGACTGTGGGGGAAACCGGAGCACCCGGAGGAAACCCACGCGGACACGGGGAGAACATGCAAACTCCGCACAGAAAGGCCCTCGCTGGCCACGGGGCTCGAACCCAGGACCTTCTTGCTGTGAGGCGACAGCGCTAACCACTACACCACCGTGCCGCCCCAGGGTAGTAAATATTGTATTTATTATTAGCTCATCCGGCTGACAGTTGATGAGCTTATGGCATCATATGTCGTCCGTTGTCTGTCATCCGTTGTCGTCCACATTTCACGAAAATTGCTTCTTCTTTCTCAGTTCTTCATCGATTTTTATTCTTTTTGGCAGGAAGGTAGGTCTGCCCAGGGGTGCATATAGCTTCCATCCACATTTGTATAATTGCAATTAATAATGAAGCTATAGAGTAATTAAGCCCTAATAAGCAGTTTCCACACAAATCACTACTTCTCCCTCAATTCTTCACTGATTTTAATTCTTTCTGGCATGAAGGTAAGGGTACCTAGGGTGCATATAACTTCTACCCAGATTTGCTTCATTACAATTATTAATGAAGTATTGGACTAATTAAGCCTTAATGAGCAGTTCAATAAAAATCGCTTCTTCTCAGTTGATTCCTCGCCATTTTGGATTCTTTCTGGCAACTAGGCAGGTATTCCTAGGGCGTATATAGCTTCTATATATAGCTTATGTGTAGCTTGTATATAGCTTGCAACATTTATTGCACTTTAGATCATTCCTTCTGGACTAAACGGGGCTGGAGTGAGCTACGCCATCATTGACGGTCTTGTTCATATTTATTGTAAATATCATATTTATTATTCATATCTATTATTCCTTGGTTGTATGTTGGTGTTTTAAAGTAACTATAGTCAAAGTCTTGTGAATTTTTTGCTTCAGTATTGGAAGAGAACCCAACCATAAACATGCCGTATAAGTGGTTAATACTGTGAGACGTTTTACAGCAATTTAGCTAACTCTAACTTGCACATTGTACATAGCTGTTATGTCTTTTATAGCAACGGTGGAAAAGTGTAGTGATAGCGCAAATAAGACAAAATTGTTGGCAATACATTTTCGACATTTTTCTCAGATGTCGTGGGAAGAAAAACACTACTTTGTAATTACACTGAACTTTACACTTGACTGGAAAGAAACTTCCAATGATTCTGCCATTCTGGAAAACGCCAACTCTTGAAGTCTTAAATACTTCAAGGTCATGGAGGTACAATCTTATATCAAACAGCACATATAAATGATAACTGTTAAACGGTAGGAAAAAGTGATATGATTTCATGATGTTACAAAAAAGATCAATGTAGTTAGTATGTTACTGCAACCATCATACTATACGTCATATTGTTGAGGTATCACATAATTCTCTTATCAAATATTTCTGCAAATATTTTCCCCTAAAGTCCAGGCAGTTTCATCTGTGTCCACTATAATAATATAAAATTATGAAAGACCTACAATTGTCACTCGAGTGTATTATATACTTGGTTGCAAACATGTTTTGCACGAAGAATGCACCAAGAGGAAGAATGAAATGTGAACAAAGAAACTGGTGAGTACAGTATGGATGGGTGAAATGATCTCCACTGTCCTTGTAGTGCTAGTGATTTGACACTGTTTGCTGTGTAAGTGAATTAAGATGGAGATTTTTCATTATGTTTTAATTTATTCAGTTAATTCCAGCTTTGAGGATTCCTCGTTGTTCACTATTAATACATATATGATATGGGTGATTAAGGTTCATTTTGTAATATGATAACGTAATGCCTCAAGACGCCACTTAGTTGAAAACTCCTCCTCTTCTCTTTCCCACTCACTCCCACACAAACGCTCTTTCTTTTCTGTCTACTTTTCTGTCTGTATATCCTCCCCTGCTAACGCACACATATAACACACACAACACAGAGGCCACGCCACCCACACATAAATTACTCTTCTAAATACACCCATTTTCTTCCTTTCTCGTTCCTATACACTCACACACATATACGCACACACATCGAGGGGCCTGGCTAAATAAAGGAAGACAAAGCATTTTTTGAGAGCGTCTCAGCACAGGACAGCGCCGCGATCAATAGCGTTTCCACTGTAGCTGAAAAGCTCTCAGCACTCATTCAGTATTGGAGTGTCAGCACCTAACGTCAAAGAGCACCCTTCCTGCTTCTCCTCCTCCCGAAGGCTCCCCCCCTCCTTATTTTTTTTTAGATGAATCCAAAATGGCCATCATTTGTCACCTCATGTCAGTTTAGCCGTCTCACCCTCCGGAGTTTTTGACGTTGACCCTGTATTAGTGATTACATCAACACCTTTTTGAAGCGCAGTTGCCCAAATATATATGAATTCTCTCTTCAGAAACCTGGAGTGACTTTCCTGATCAGGCCAAATGAGTAGTGTTAAGTACAAAATCACTGAGCGACCCACATCTGTGGTTGAGTGAGTTTTTTCCTCTATGTGCAATAATCAAAGGCATTTGGCTTAATAGTTTATCATGCTAGCATATATCATTAATTAAAAGCTCTGTTGTTCAGAATCGCTCGCTGTTCAGGCAGGCACGTGCCGATCATGCTAATCTGGCAGGGTCTGCTCCTTGCACAGTAATCCCTCCAGATTAAAGCGAGAGTGCAATCGTACATACACAGCTCATTATAAATGCATAGAAGCCTGGAGTGAGCATAGTTTATCCATTTAAAGTGAAGCACAGTGTTAACTCTGGTTTGGTTTTTCAATCCAAATTCTGTTCAAATGTCCTGCATCTGTAGCCCATGCATGATTCCCACAGCTAAGAATTTGGACGCATTTACAGGACCTGTCAAAAGTTAGTATCCCCCTACTCATTCAAAGGTTTGAAATGGTATACAGTACCCTTTAGAAATAAATGTGTGCTGCATATTACTGCAGTCTTTAACCATGTACTTTACACAATATTAGGCAATCTTAATATGTCACAATGTTCTGAACCTTTAGTTTAGTTTGTTAATAATATAGTAATGATGATAATTATATGCTAATAATGTTGTTAATGAAGTTATGAGCGGTACAGTACCAGTCAAAAGTTGATACACCCTACTGTACTCATTCATAGGTTTTTCTGTATTTTGACTGTTTTCTACATTGTAGAACAATACTGAAGACATCAAAACTATGAAATAACATCTGGAACATATTTAACAGTTATTCCACGAAATTGAGTGGTACATGAGCTCAGAGACAACGAGGCACGTAGCACTGAGTTGGCTATAAGCCATGTATGATGAGATTGAGTGGAATAACTGTTTTATTCTATCCACATTCACGGGATTTTGAGAAATAGAGCATTTTTATTTTTTGCAAATTCAATAAATAAAAACTTTATACAAAACGTCCAACAAAATCATTTCTGCTTAGACTGTAAACAAAATGACAGTAGCAATTTGTGAAAAATGTTATAATAATAATTATTGAAAAAAACATATGTTCTTCCCATCAAATACTTTCATTCCATATTTTGTTGCTTTTTTTTTTGTACTTTTTGAGGTTTTGCTTTCGAGTACAGTTTTTATTTCATCTTTGGTTGATTCAGCAACACACTCCGCCATTTTGTTCTTCTCTACTCACGGTGTATGAGCTGATATCCTAGTAGTAGAGTAGCCAATCAGAGCGCATGATTGCTCATATCCAGTGAATGTGGATAGAATAAATGGAATTTTGTAGTAAACAAAAAAGTGTTAAACAAAATATGCTTCATATTTTAGATTCTTCAAAGTATCTACTGTTTACCTTGATGACACTTTGTACACTATTGGCATTATCTTAACCAGCTTCATGAGGTCGTCCCCTGGAACGCTTTTCAGTTAACAGATGTGTCTTATCAAAAGTTAATTAGTGCAATTTCTTGCCCTCTTAATGTGTTTGAGCTCAAACAGTAAATAATAATAATAATAATAATAATAATAATACAGGGCGGCACGGTGGTGTAGTGGTTAGCGCTGTCGCCTCACAGCAAGAAGGTCCGGGTTCGAGCCCCGTGGCCAGCGAGGGCCTTTCTGTGTGGAGTTTGCATGTTCTCCCCGTGTCCGCGTGGGTTTCCTCCAGGTGCTCCGGTTTCCCCCACAGTCCAAAGACATGCAGATTAGGTTAACTGGTGACTCTAAATTGACCATAGGTATGAATGTGAGTGTGAATGTTTGTCTGTGTCTATGTGTCAGCCCTGTGATGACCTGGCGACTTGTCCAGGGTGTACCCCGCCTTTCGCCCGTAGTCAGCTGGGATAGGCTCCAGCTTGCCTGCAACCCTGTAGAACAGGATAAAGCAGCTAGAGATGATGAGATGAGATGAGATGAGATGAGATGAGACATTAAATTAGAAGGTGTGTCCAAACTTTTGACCGGTACTGTACCTGTATTAAAAAAGACAAAACAAACCCCCCAAAAAACCAGATACTTGAAACCTACACTACCATTCAAAAGTTTGGGGTCACTTTGAAATGTCCTTATTTTTGAAAGAAAAGCACTGTTCTTTTCAATGAAGATCACTTTAAACTAATCAGAAATCCACTCTATACATTGCTAATGTGGTAAATGACTATTCTGGCTGCAAATGTCTGGTTTTTGGTGCAATATCTCCATAGGTGTATAGAGGCCCATTTCCAGCAACTCTCACTCCAGTGTTCTAATGGTACAATGTGTTTGCTCATTGCCTCAGAAGGCTAATGGATGATTAGAAAACCCTTGTACAATCATGTTAGCACAGCTGAAAACAGTTTAGCTCTTTAGAGAAGCTATAAAACTGACCTTCCTTTGAGCAGATTGAGTTTCTGGAGCATCACATTTATGGGGTCGATTAAATGCTCAAAATGGCCAGAAAAATGCCTTGACTATATTTTCTATTCATTTTACAACTTATGGTGGTAAATAAAAGTGTGACTTTTCATGGAAAACACAAAATTGTCTGGGTGACCCCAAACTTTTGAACGGTAGTGTATAATAGAAGCTTGAGGGCAGCTGCTGAATTTCACCAATAAATGTTATATGACTGTAATACAGGTCTAAGGATGAGACAAGCACCAGAGAATGTAAGTTTATCCAAATTTCCAACAGTAGAGAAATACAGTTAAACATAATTCCAGTTACTTGGGATTACTTAAGTTTTTTTGGTCTCCATGTGGCACTTTGAAACGAAGGCACTTTCATGTTTACTTTCGACAAATGTAGAACATAAACATACGTTTTTCTCTGAAAAATTAGTTCCATCTCAAACAGGATGGAAAAGAATTTGACACCGTTCGAGCCGTTTTCATATTCAGAGTCCGTGACTTAAGTCCAAAAGTCACATCAGTAATTACAAGGGGGAATTTGTGCTTATTCAGACTTCAGCTATGTGCATGCTTAAGTCAGCTTTCTGTGCTCTTCATTCAGATTTTGAACTTAACTTGCATGCAGTTCACGCCGCTGAGGTTGCCAGATTTTTCCTGAGTTGAACTATTTGCAATATATTGCAATCTAGAGCAGAGCTTTTCAACCTTTCTGGGCGGAAGTCACATCAACGGTCAAACCAGAATGTCAAGGAACACCAACTTAAAGTTGGTTATTGATTATGAACAATGTCACACACATTATGATAATCTATAATGTCATTAGTAAGATTTGATCCATACTGCACTACAGTAGATTGTTAAATAATTATCAAACAGATACTTAAATCAGACAGGCATTTATTAAAAATGAAGATCATGAAGATTATTTGGGCAAGAACTTGTCTGACATCAGCAACATGCTAAAATAAAATGAATAAAACAAAACATTACTCCATTAGGGCGGCACGGTGGTGTAGTGGTTAGCGCTGTCGCCTCACAGCAAGAAGGTCCTGGGTTCGAGCCCCGGGGCCGGCGAGGGCCTTTCTGTGTGGAGTTTGCATGTTCCTCCCGTGTCCGCGTGGGTTTCCTCCGGGTGCTCCGGTTTCCCCCACAGTCCAAAGACATGCAGGTTAGGTTAACTGGTGACTCTAAATTGACCGTAGGTGTGAATGTGAGTGTGAATGGTTGTCTGTGTCTATGTGTCAGCCCTGTGATGACCTGGTGACTTGTCCAGGGTGTACCCCGCCTTTCGCCCGTAGTCAGCTGGGATAGGCTCCAGCTTGCCTGCGACCCTGTAGAAGGATAAAGCGGCTAGAGATAATGAGATGAGATGAGATTACTCCATTAATAGCACAATATAAAGCATTAGTCTTTTCACAGAGTAGACGAACATTCACACGCACGCACACACACATTGAGAAGGGGATTAAGGCCATTTCGATTAAAAAAAAACTTGTAAAAGTTGTCAATAAGTGACTCCCGACAAATATTTTTAATTCAGAAGCACTGTCATTGGTGTATTTAAAAATATGAATTTCGTGAGCCTTTAAACACAAACACGTGGGTTTTTTTGTTTTTGTTTTTTGCTGTAAAAAAATTCTAAAGTAAAAATGAAGACAAAAATGAAGACAAGTAAATAGTCCTAGATGTAATTATCAGATTAATTACTGCAAACTGTGGTTTAAATACGTCTTTCACCTTCATTATTCCGAAGCTCATAAAATAGCACTTGACCCAGCATATTTAGTTATTGTGCATTTAATTTTAGTTTAGTTTATGAAGCAAGTTAATGAAGTCCTGAAATACAAAATTGAGGCCATGAAATTGTATTGTGTACGTTTTTCTTGTGTCGATGTGCTCTCCCGTCCTGACAACATGCCGAGAGAAAAAGAAGTTGACCGAGCACTCAGTCAGAGTGGGCCGTAAGTGTATCCATTAAAAATCCAGTCTTCTTCAGATCAACTTCAGAATTGAACTTGAATTCAAACTCCACCTCCGTGGCTTCTGAATATCACTCAAGTCTGAAGTTACATATGATGTCTGAATACCGGTGTGAGCAACTTCAGTACTAAATCCTCACTGTACACGTCACTCTGAGTAAAGGTGATGATACACGGGACAATTTTTTGGGCAATGTTGCCAGCAATAGGTAACCAGGTGAGACACAGGGGAACTAATTAGGGCAACAGACAATTGGCACCAACCAATCAGATAAGAGCAAATCTATTGCCAGGGAGACAGACACCGCAAAGATGGACACTGAAACATTTGCAGCTGTCACTTTTGTCTTGGCTTCAGCCTTTATTTCGCTCAAGTAAGTATCACTTCTGGAACAAAACTGAATAGATACTCTGGTCAAAAGATCATTTCCATTATTTTAACATTTATAAGTCAAAATAAGCACATTATTCTGTTAATAGTTCAGATGCTACTCGTGCTGGGCGTCGCTCAGGGGCCTGGCGTTTAGATGTTGCTGTGTCAGACAAAGTTCGTACGTTCCAACATGCTAACTTAACTTGTTTAGAGGAATTGCGTTTAGGTCTGGACTGGTCAGAACCAAGGGGTCCATGAATCTTTATCCGTGGTCTGTCATACTTGCTGTTATGCTGTCCAGATCTATAACGCAGGAATTTATGGTGTGGTTTGTTCAATGTTCTTGGGTCTGTAGTGGGTTAAAAAGTTCCACCACACAGGGTTGCTGGCCCTGAGCAGTGGGCAAGCAGGCTGCCCTCTTCCGTGCTTGCGTTCCTCAGTGGTTTGTTTGTGGAGTGGAATCGCGAAGAAACACATATCACCACAACTTTGCCAAAGAGGCAGATTGGAAAGGGCCAGTGGGCTGACCCGTGTAAGGCTGACCCTGTTTTTTTTTCAGGGTTTGCTCCCTTAGATCCGCCGCATTCTGCAACACTAGGGGCAGCGCTGAGAGCCACTGAGGATGGTCTTAACCATGTGAGCGGCTAGATTGTCCGGTCACTTGCTGATGACGAATTGGCCATAAGTTACACTTCGCATGGTGCTGGATATGGGGAGACCAGTCTGGGACGCCAGATGATATGGGCCAACCAGAAAGGTACTACTCCTCCAGAGATCCTTGCCCCCTCTGTTAATAATAAACATGTTTTAACTCTCTTTAAAAATGCTACTAGCCTCAATCACATATGCTATAACTAATAACTGACACATACATCACAAAAACACAATCGTTTAATTCTCATCTCAGCAAAAAAGACAAAAGGACATGGACCAGTAGATGGCTGCTGAGGACTGACAGAGCTCCTGAAAGGCTTTCTTTCTTTTTTTAGATCCTGAAGTTTGTACTGTTTCACCCTTGGGTTCCACAAGTAGTTATGTTCTTTATGTGAATTAGATCAGACGATAAGTTCAACAATCTCAAAAAAAAAAAACATGAGCTGCCCATCACTTTTAACTTGGCACAAGAGAGCTAACATTATCCCGACATAGCTAGTGATAACTTTCAGCTTAGTATGTTCGCAAAAACCACCACTAGCTAGCTAAATCCCATTCAATCTCTATGGAGCAGTGGTTAGCTAACGGCACTTTACACTTAGCTGAAAAAAAAATCGATGTCTTAATTACAACCTGAGCATATAAAAATAGATCTCTGTTGGTTTTCTAAGCATTTGATGAGGTAAATTCACCACTTTGGGTTTACACACAACAACTTACTAGCATAAAACGATACAAGTTGTCTCTCTTTTTCTTTGCTCCACTGCTAGAGACCATCTTTGTTGAAAATTTCCGAAGCTCTCAGATGGTCATGTGATTCGCTGCTAGCACTCTGATTGGATGATCTTAAAAAGTTGCTCAAAATGATCAAAATCGTTCAGATAGAAATTATGTTGCCCAATCTCAGTGAGAAAGTGTCGAAGTGCAGTTGCCCAAAAAGTTGCCCTGTGCATCACCTTAAGCCCTTAAACATCCATTATAATTTTTCAAGTTGAAGTTTGGGGTGGCTAATTATCCTTTCTTGCAGCTGAATAGCTGAATTACAAAGGATGCGGCTCAACGTGGCACGGTGGTGTAGTGGTTAGCACTGTCGCCTCACAGCAAGAAGGTTCTGGGTTCGAGCCCAGTGGCTGACGGAGGCCTTTCTGTGTGTGGAGTTTGCATGTTCTCCGCAGGTCTGCATGGGTTTCCTCTGGGTGCCCCGGTTTTCCCCACAGTCCAAAGACATGTGGTTCGGTTAACATGGGCTGAGGTTGGGCTGAGGTGCCTTTGAGCAAGACACCTAACCCACAACTGCTTCCTGGGTGCTGTAGCATAGCTGGGTATGTGTGTGTGCTCATTGCTCATTTGTGTGCGTGCATGTATGTGTTCACTGCTTCAGATGGGTTAAATGCAGAGGAATTTCACTGTGCTTGAGTGTACGTGTGAGAAGGTAAGGCATACAAAGGCGCCGCTGGCAGCCACCATACTACTCATGTCTGACCACAATCCATATTCAAGTCAACGTCTTTATGTGCTTTTTTTTTCAGTAAACAGGGAAAGATTAAAAGTCTTGTTTGTGGTAAGCACGTACAGTATACGGTACAGATGTGGTAGATAGAGATGAGGTTGAAATGCATTAGAAGAGTACTTTAAGCAATCTTCATGTCTGTAATAATTTTGGAAGATTTAGTGCATAATCTGTAGATGCCATTTTAATGTTTATTTGACTCACTGTTCCATTACAATTTTGATTCCTTGTAAATTATACAATTCTGTGTAACTCTGTGCCTTCATGGTTTACTTAAGAAAGAAAATAAAAAACACACAATAATGAACCAATTTAAAATAAATTTAAAAAAGCTTGAACCAATAGAACTTTTTCCACATATTGTATTTATCGAGTCAGAGGCAAACATGCCAATGGCAACGTGAGCAGCTAAAGAAGAGAAGAATTTTTTAGAAAGCCAACCCCAACCCTGCTTGGCATACGAAAACAACTCCAACTTCTGCCTCTTGTTGAAGTTCCCTCTTCTCATTAACAACTGTTAAAAAGTGCACCGGAGAGCTGATTAGCAATCTTTTTGTCCTCCTCCAGCTGCCGTTGTCATTCTGAGCACAGCCGTGTTGCCTTTTTCTCGAGCCGCCATGTTGGTTTGGCGTCCTCAGTTCAAAGGTGCCGCATTTGCATTGCATGAAGCTCGAGTGCCCCCCTCCTTCCTCCTCCCTCCTCCTCCTCCTCTTCGTCCCAGAGGACACGAGACACACCTCGTCCAACACCACACCGCACACACCGGCCAATCGGACGACCCGGCACGGAGTGTCGCCATGACAACCGAGGCGACCCATCCCAGATGGTCTCAATGTTGCAGACACAAAAAGAGGGGATGGGGGGAGGAAAAGGGGAAAAATGAGAGAAAATAGCCACTTTACTGGTGCGTTTAAGCTTTGGCATGTTGAGGGTGTTTTACAGGGAGGTCAGAGAGTGTAAAACTACATGGGGACGAAACTGGAATGGAACTGTAATGTGTGTGTGTGTGTGTGTGTGTGTGTGTGTGTGTGTGTGTGTGTGTGTGTGTGTGTGTGTGTGTGTGTGTGTGTGTGTGTTACTCCAGTGGGGCCAAGAGAATAGGAAAACAGTGTCTGAGGGGAAAAAAAGTTTCAGAAATGAAAGTAAGTAAGAAGCAGACCATCTGAAAGAAAGAAAAGATGCTGTGTGTGTGTGTATGTGTTGAAGAGCAAAGGTACACAGTCTCTACAGAGCGTTTTATTTTATTTGTGCCTGCAAAGGTTTTAACTGGACTTTTCCATTTCTGAGGTTTAATGTATGGCTGATGCAATGCCCTGACACACACACACACACACACACACACACACACACACACACACACACACACACACACACACACACACACACACAGTCTAGAATAGAATAAAATTCAAACCTGAAGTCCCAAATCAGGTTTATTTTCCCTAAAACCATCTCTCTCTCTCTCTCTCTCTCTCTCTCTGTCCATCTTAATTTCCTAGCCAGCAATACGATGCTTATTGTATGTGCTGAGAGCCTGGTTAGTATTCAAAGTCCAACATCGATGAGAGAGAGAGAGAGAGAGAGAGAGAGAGAGAGAAAGCAATATTATTCTCTATATCCATTCTCCTCCTTACATTCAAAAGGGAGGGAAAGCGTGCGCTCCGTCTCTCCACTGCTGATGCTTATCCTTCTAAATGAGTTTGAGAAAGTGAGAGAGACGAATGAGGAAAAAATAAAATAAACCTTTATCTCTTCCTTGCTTCTCCATAGCACCTCGATACTCAACAAAAAAAAAGTGAAAGATGACAAGAGAGAGAGGATTATCACAACATCGCTTTGATTTTATGTATGAGTCATTGGCTGCATTGGCTGTTTGATATTAATTATGACAAATATGACACCTCCATCACCGGCTGTTCCTCTGCATACTGATGAGGCTCATTTGAAGCAAAGTATGCTGGAGTATCAAACATGATGATGACCTACCCAAACAATACAATGCACCCATCTTGGAAAATCAATATAATTGCCTCAGTGTGTGTGAACGAGAGAGACAGAGAGAGAGAGATAGATAGAGAGGAGAGAGAGAGAGAGAGAGAGAGAGAGAGAGAGAGAGAGAGAGGTCTCCTGAATGCAAATATCTCATAAATGAGCTCTGTAATTGCCAGCGTCACAATTATAATAACAGCTCTGCTTTGCTGTTTCTAGCCACACACAACCCTTGGCGAGGATCAATATGTTCGAGTGCATGCTGTGTATTAATGTGTGTCCTCGCCACGTCTGTGCATGCTTGTGCACACGTTCGTGTGTGGCTCAGTGCGTGTGTGTGTGTGTGTGTATGAATATAAATGCTCTTCGAGCCAGGAGGAATCTGAAGGAAGGGACGTGAGAACCTGTCTGCTACTGTTTCCATAGCAACCCAGCCAGAGCAGGGCTGTGTGTGTGTGTGTGTGTGTGTGTGTGTGGTGCTCATGGCTTCTGGAATATGGATGACTCCGACAGAAAGACAGAGAGAAAGGGAGAGCGATTTTTCCTCCTACCCTATAATAAGAGCTTAACTAACACGGCTATCTGATTGTATTAAATGTCAGACATTTTAGTTTCATCTCAATCTCACGTGTTCACTACCCTGCTACTACACTGTGAGCGTGTAAACGAGACTGCATTACAGTGACACTAATGCCATTCCTATAGGGTATAGAAATGAAGATGTATACAAAAATAACATTTAAACTTTAAACCTAAAAGACAAACTTACATTTTTAATGACGAGCTAATATAGACGTTATAGTCACTGACATTACTGACAAACGCAAAGTGATTTATGAAGGTGGAACAGAACAGACATGGAAGCTGGTGGTGGTGGTGTGACTGTAAGTGTAACTATAAGCAGATAAAAAGTACTCCATGTCTTTCTTTAATTAATTATAAATTGCAATCATTGGCAGGTTGTTGTGATCGATGAGGAATAAAGCATTTCACACAGTGCTGTTGTTGATTAGTTTTCGATAACAGCTCACATACAATCCATAGACTAATATGGATCGACAGTATTTATGACATCATAACATTGTGGAATTAACAACTATTAGTATAAATACGCAGGTGATTATAGGAAATTGTGTGTGCTGATTGGTTGAGAAATTTGGACTATTTCTCGATAATCACCTCGAGCGATTCGGCAAAATGGCGGCCAATCGCTTCGTCACCGTAAGTGAGAAAGAATTACAAATGATGAAAGAAAATGCTGTTCCTAAAAGCACCAAAGATGCTACGAAATTTGGTCGAAAACTATTCAAAGGTAAGGTGGAATTGTGATTTATTTTATCGATTTCAAAGCAAACTATTTTATGTGAGTCGGCGTAGATAAGTCATACACGTCTGTACCACGCCATTATTACATTTGCATGCTGCTTTTGAAGTTTGAAATAAATCATTTTTTAAATACATTTTAAATTTTTTTAAAATATTCAACTGTGTATTTATACTAAAACAATTAGTGAATATCGGTGAATAATAACCTCGACTTCATCTCCGTTATTATTCAGTTATTATTCACCAATACTCACTTCACCTTCAGCGAAGAATTGTTATTTAACATCTCATCTCATCTCATTATCTCTAGCTGCTTTATCCTGTTCTACAGGGTCGCAGGCAAGCTGGAGCCTATCCCAGCTGACTACGGGCGAAAGGCGGGGTACACCCTGGACAAGTCGCCAGGTCATCACAGGGCTGACACATAGACACAGACAACCATTCACGCTCACACTCACACCTACGGTCAATTTAGAGTCACCAGTTAACCTAACCTGCATGTCTTTGGACTGTGGGGGAAACCGGAGCACCCGGAGGAAACCCACGCGGACACGGGGAGAACATGCAAACTCCGCACAGAAAGGCCCTCGCCGGCCACGGGGCTCGAACCCAGACCTTCTTGCTGTGAGGCGACAGCGCTAACCACTACACCACCATGCCACCCTGTTATTTAACATAACAGGATTTTTTTTTTTAACAATGCAGATGCACTAAACCTATTTTTGAAGGTGTAACATCCATTAATGTTTAACATTATTGGCACATTTGGGTCTTCTTTAGTGTATATCATGTACATTCTATTTATATAGTTATAAAAAGGCAGATAGGGTCATTTTGAAAATATGGTGACATTCTGACCAGAACAACAAATTCTATTTTCCTGTTCTGTTTGGAAATTGTGACTGTAATGAAATCATTTTTTAAATGTGTAACCGATATGTAAGGGATAAATGTACAGCGAGCCGGTCATTATTGCAAAATATAGTACCAGTCAAAAGTTTGGACACACCTTCTAATTCACTGTTGTTGTTTTTTTTCTTGATTTTTATTAATTAAAAATCACTTCATGTCTTAAAGGAACAGTCCACCGTACTTCCATAATGAAATATGCTCTTATCTGAATTGAGACAAGCTGCTCCGTACCTATCCGAGCTTTGCGCGACCTCCCAGTCAGTCAGACGCAGTCAGACGCGCTGTCACTCCTGTTAGCAATGTAGCTAGGCTCAGTACGGCCAATGGTATTTTTTGGGGCTGTAGTTAGATGCAACCAAACTCTTCCGTGTTTTTCCTGTTTACATAGGTTTATATGACCAGTGACATGAAACAAGTTCAGTTACACAAATTGAAACGTAGCGATTTTGTATGCTATGGAAAGTGCGCACTATAATGACAGGCGTACTAACACCTTCTGCGCGCTTCGACAGCACATTGATATCTGAGCTCTGTATCAATGCGCTGCCGAAGCGCGCAGAAGGTGTTAGTACGCCTGTCATTATAGTGCGCACTTTCCATAGCATAGAAAATCGCCACGTTTCAATTTGTGTAACTGAACTTGTTTCATATCACTGGTCATATAAACCTATGTAAACAGGAAAAATGCGGAAGAGTTTGGTCGCATCTAACTACAGCCCCAAAAAATACCATTGGCCATACTGAGCCTAGCTACATTGCTAACAGGAGTGACAGCACGTCTGACTGCGTCTGACTGATTGGGAGGTCGCGCAAAGCTCGGATAGGTACGGAGCAGCTCGTCTCAATTCAGATAAGAGCATATTTCATTATGGAAATACGGTGGACTGTTCCTTTAAAGTAATGATGGATGTTGTTTCTCTTTACTTAGTCGAGCAGTTCTTGACGTAATATGGATTACTACAGTTATGGAATAGGGCTATTTACTGTATTTTTATTATTTATTATTTACTGTTTGGTCTCAGACGCATTAAGACGGCAAGAAATTACACTAATTAACTTTTAACGAGGCACCTGTTAATTGAAAAGCATTCCAGGTGACGATCTCATGAAGCTGGTTAAGATAATGCTAATAGTGTGTAAAGCATCATCAAGGTGAATGGTAAACGGTGGCTACTTTGAAGAATCTAAAATATGAAACACATTTTGTTATTTTTTAACACACTTTTGTTTACCACATAATTCCATATATGTTCCAGATGTTATTTCATAGTTTTGATGTCTTCCGTATTGTTCTACAATGTAGAAAATAGTCCAACTACAGAAAAACCTATGAATGAGTAGAGTAGGGGTATACAAACTTTTGACTGGTCCTGTAAACCCCGACAGGGTGATGCAGGACTCGAATCACCCTGAAGGTGATTATTTTGCAATAATGACCGGCTTGTTGTACATTATCCTGCTTATCACATGGCTACTCAGTAAAGAAATCAATAATTTGACACAAAATATTGATTTAAAAATGATTTTATTGCTTCCGATAATGACGTGGTGCACAGCAACAGTCTGTTATATGGCCGTAGAATGCCATCATTGATCGATCAGAATCGAGTATTCAAATAACCCATGTATTAATCTTAGTTACTGTATTACTTTACATTAAGTCATTGGTGTTATTCATTATCACTGGTGCCATAAGCACAGACTGTTACACTAGTGACAGTAACACAGGTGACACATTTCCATTAAAGATATACCTGTATTTTCCAAGATGGCATCAAGACCATTTCAAAACACTCCTCATTAATTACACCAGTAACTATGGTTGTTTTTTTTTCCCAGTAAAATTTGTTTTACAGGAAGTTTGAAGGGTGTAACACCAATGACACTTCTAAATGAATAATATACAGAGTATGGTGCTGGTTGAACTTGAATGGCTGCTGAACTTTGACCCTTGTAAAACTTATCAACTACTACTTTTAGTGATCAAAATGTTTATTTTTTATTTTGAAAAGAATAAAAATAACACCAATGACAGCAAATGCAGGGACTGAGCTTCTTTGAAAAACATTTATATTATTAAAATATTTTATTCTGTAAATTTTATTCTGCTATATATCTGATCAGCCTCATCTTCAAGTTCAGCCTGTGGCATTAAAATGAATAAAAAATATTAATGAAATAAACACTCCAGGAACTGTACACAACGAGACCGTCAATGACAGCGTAGCTTACTCCAGCCCCGTCTAGTCCAGAAGGAATGACCTAAAGTGGGCCACCTTATGCAATAAATGTTGCAAGCTATATACACTATATACCAGCTATATAAAGAAGTTATATACACCCTAGGAATACCTACCTATTTGCCAGAAAGAATCCAAAATGGCGAAGAATTGACTGAGAAGAAGCAATTTTTGTTGAACTGCTCATTAAGGCTTAATTAGTCCATAACTTCATTAATAATTGTAATTAAGCAAATCTGGGTAGAAGTTATATGCACCCTAGTTACCCCTACCTTCATGCCAGAAAGAATGAAAATTGGTGAAGAATTGAGGGAGAAGAAGTGATTTGTGTGGAAACTGCTCGTTAGGGCTTAATTACTCCATATCTTCATTATTAATTGTAATTATGCAAATTTGTGTCGAAGCTATATGCACCGCAGGCAGACCTACCTTCCTGCCAAAATGAATAAAAATCTATGAAGAACTGAGAGAGAAGAAGCGATTTCCGTGAAATGTGGACGACGCCAGATGGACGAAGGATGACTGACCGACGACGGACAACACATGATGGCATCAGCTCATCGCCTGTCGGCTGGATAAGCTTATAATAAACCATGTTTTGTTGCTTAGGAACCTTAGTTGTACAATGATAGTCATGTGAGGCTTCTTAAAAATGTGATCAATATGTTAAGGGACAGATTTGTCACCATATTCTGAGAATAGATAAATATAAATCTGTTTATAACATTATAAGGCAAAAAAAAAAACACCTGTACAGTTATATACAGCAATCATGAAGATCTAACATTCTAGGTACTAACATTATAGATAGAAAGATCTGGATGTGTTTGTGAAGCGTTAATATTCTGGCTCGATTTCAAATGAGGGTTAATTTATGCAAATGTAGCAGGGCTGCATCCTCATGCGGCTGTAGGCTGTGTGCTCGCAGCGTATGCGACGGTGCGAATAATATCAAGGAAATGAGATTCAGCTACAGATGCTTGTGACTGAAGCATGTCGCTGCGAGAACACACACACACACACAGCATGTATGGTTACCAAGAGTAGGGGGGTGCGTGAGCATGCATCCATGCGTGCGTATGTGTGCTGGGGCATGATCATGGATTATAGCCTCGCACACCATCCCTCCAGCTGTGAGGCATTTGCCGTGCAGCTGTGAACACACACACACACACACACACACACACACACACACACACACACACACACTGTCTCTCTCTCTCTACAAAAAGGCAAAAACAGAGACGTCACGGTGTGTCAAGCTGTCGGGGGGGGGACCTTATCCTATAAATAGAGGTGGATTTCTTGAAAGAAATGGGAAAGTCCAGGTTTCTAATACGTTGTGTCTTTGCTGCACATCACTCCATAGCTCCAGCATTAAAGGAATAATCCAGTGTTCTTCAACCAGTGTGGCTAAATTATACAGACGATAATAAGAATTTGGGCCTGTCTGCATGTACTGGGAAAAAAACACCCGGAAAACCCAAACGTTTTCTTGGAAGTTTGCTCGAAAGTCACCGACAATCTCAGTGTAATGGGAAACGCTGGGGCACTTGTTGAGAACTTTTCATCTTTTCCAGTTTACAAGTATTGAACACATTGACTGTGTTAATTGCCCATACTGTTTAGATGTGATGTATGAACATTTCCATCCATCCATTATCTGTAGCCACTTATCCTGTTCTACAGGGTCGCAGGCAAGCTGGAGCCTATCCCAGCTGACTACGGGTGAAAGGCGGGGTACACCCTGGACAAGTCGCCAGGTCATCACAGGGCTGACACATAGACACAGACAACCATTCACACTCACATTCACACCTATGCTCAATTTAGAGTCACCAGTTAACCTAACCTGCATGTCTTTGGACTGTGGGGGAAACCGGAGCACCTGGAGGAAACCCACGCGGACACGGTGAGAACATGCAAACTCCGCACAGAAAGGCCCTCGCTGGCCGCTGGGCTCGAACCCGGACCTTCTTGCTGTGAGGCACCAGCGCTAACCACTACACCACCGTGCCTATGAACATTTAGATTTAGAAATTATTATACACATACAACTACAAATTCTGTCAAATCAGAAGAATGATAACCAATTTGCTCAGAAGAATTAAAGGAATAATCCAGAAGTTTTCAACCTAATATATATCTTTGGGTTTACACCAGAATTCTGATGCATCTTTATACTGAGAAAAGAACAAAAAACCTGCTTAATGGGCAGTTGTTGGGGCACTCGTTGAGAACTTTTCATCCTTTTCCTATTTACCAGGAAAAATGTATTGAATCTGGTGTCTGTGTTAATTGTCTGTAACTTTAAGATGTGATTTATAAAAATTAGTTTGACACACACTGGACTATTCCTTTAATTTTCAAATGTTATTTGTTTAAAGGCATTGATTTTTGTTCACTCTTTTAAGAGAGAGAGAGAGAGAGAGAGAGAGAGAGCGTGTGGTATGCTGTATGTGTTCAAGTGTTTACAAACTCACAAACTAAACACACACACACACACACACACACACACACACACACACACACACACACAGGGGACTAGTCAAGGTATTTCACTGGAGACAGTCCAGCACAGTATAGCTAAATAATTTAGCCACACTCATCACTGCTGAATTGGCAGGACCAGCCTTGGGCAATAGGAAACACACACACACACACACACACACACACACACACACACACGGGCAGACATCAGAGCACACACACAAAATAAACACCTACACACTTCAGGATACACACACTTTATCAAACTCCTACATCGGCCTCCTCCAGCTCTCTCCATTCATTCTACCAACCTCTCTCTCTCTCTCTCTGTTCCATGCTCTGGTTCTTAAGTCACTTGATCCTAAAGGGAAAGTGTGAGAGACAGACACACAGAAAGAAAGACGTGGAGGGGTGGGCGTGAAGGAGCAGCTGCTTATGGGGGGCCAGTATCAGGCTTCAGGCCACTGAGCCCGTCCGTGTGCGCGCACACACGCACACACTCATTCTCTCTCTCTCTCTCTCTCTCTCTCCCACTTCATCCCACCTTCATGATTCCCCACCTCTTGTATTTCCCAAAGCAAGGAATGCAAACCCCCTTTCTGCCTTTTTAACCCCATAAAAATCACAATTTTCCCCTGATACAAGTATAACAAGTCAGTCAGAAATTGCTTTGGAAAAGCTTTTCAAAATTGTTTGCAGAAGATGTTTAAAACTACACAAAAACTTACATTCTTCTTTCTTGTGTAAACAAACAATAGTGTGGCAATGACAAAAATCCAGACCTAAATATATATCATTTTTGTTTCATTTAAAATAATATTTTACATTACCTGTTACCTATCTGCTTCATGCCTCATGGCACATAAGGCTTTAATATTTGACATTAAATCATATTAATTATTATTTTTAAAATGAAATGAAAATCAATAAATATTAAACTCGTGTTATCTGTATTAGGATTTTCAGCAGTCAGTAAGTCACAGCAATCACAATTAGGTGGATTATATATCAATAATATTGATCAAAAGTAATAAATGTAGCAGTTTTATCCAAAGTCATAACCAGGATCAAAATTTTAGTGAGGCCCATATTATAGTTAAAGCTAGGATAGGTAATTTTGGAGAAACCAGCAAGAGTAAGCTAGATTTTGATAGTATTCAACTGAAAAATCCCATCCCCTCACATCAGCCCTGCCTCCAAAACAACTCCTCTAAAACACATGAACGCGCACTGCCTGACTACTGCTGCAGGATGAGTCCATGAGAGAGAGCACTGGGGGAGGAGCGTAGCACATCGTTGTCATATCCAACTACCTCATATCTCAATCACATATAAGAAAACACCGAACGTTACATTCATTGTGATAAACAATGAAAATGTCACGACCGGAGGCCACAGGAACAGATTGGACCCAATGAGCAACTACTAGAAATTAACTGAGGTGTCCCTGATGAGTAGCCTCGTGAGGAGAACAGGCAGGAAGCAGGCGCAGCAGCACAGTCTGGAAATCTCTCAGTGAAATCCTGGGAAGACGGAGCGAGGGCAGAGTGACAGATGATAATAATCCCAGGGAAAAAACAGAGCTGGACAAAATAACAAAGTCCTGAGTCAAAGTCCCAGTAACAAAACCCAAAAATTGGCAGGAAAAAATCTTAGTCCATAAATGTAATCCAAGAGCCGGAAACAATAACAGAGTCCTGAATCAAAGTCCCAAGCAAAGATCTTCATCCAAAAAACATAATCCAGGTTGGGAAACGTAATGTGAAAGTGAACTTAACAAAACTTACAGCAAGCATTTATCTGTGAGTAATTCTCCTCGGTGTGTTTATATAGCATGGTTAATAGCAAATGTATAGCAGGTGTGCTAACACAGCATGGGGAGAACAAGGTCCTAACATCTCGCTGCATGTTTGGCCACCAGAAGTCTTGCCTGAGGACAGCAAGGGTCCGGGCTGCCCCAGAGTGACAGGCTAGGAGGGAACTGTGCCCTTACTGAAGCACTTGGGAACGCACACAACGGGGCACATACAGTTGGGTAGGCCATTACCTGGTATTGGATCACTGGGCAGGGCATTTTGGACAGCAGTTTCTATGTTGAGTCGGGCGGTGGCCACAAGACAATGGGTAGGGAGGATGGGTTCAGCGGTGCCTTGCTGAGAGTCCAGAGAAAACTGCCTGGAAAGAGCATCTGGTTTGATGTTCTTAGAACCTGGTCTAAATGAGCGCACAAAGTTGAAGCAGGAGGACAACAATGACCACCTGGCTTGATGCGTGTTGAGGCATTTAGCAGACCTGAGGTACTCGAGGTTCTTATGATCAGTCCATATGATGAATGGAATCTCAGTTCCCTCTAACCAATGCCTCCACTCCTGCAGAGCCAACTTGATAGCTAGTAATTCCTGGTCACCAATGCCAGAATTGTGTTCTGCTGAAGTCATGCGATGAGAAAAAAAAATGCACAGGGGGTTGCACCTTGTTATCCTTGGCAGACCCCTGTGACAGGACAGCCCCGATGCCCATGTCAGAGGCATTCACTTCAAGGGTGAACTGAATGGCAGGGTCAGGGATGATGAGAACTGGCGCCATGATGAATCTGCTATTAAGATAAGAGAAGGCTCTCTCAGCATGGTTGGTCCACGAGAAGGGGTGCTTAGAAGATGTGAGTTCAGTCAGAACAGCAGCAATGGTGCTATAGTTCCTGATAAACCTTCGATAAAAATTAGCAAACCCCAAAAATCACTGCAGTTCCTTATGGGAAGAGGGAACAGGCCACTCAAAGTCCGCCTTGACCTTATCAGGGTCCATTTGGACCACCCCAGGGAAAATCACAAAGCCCAATAAGGACAAGGTGTGCTGGTGAAACTCGCACTTCTCTGCTTTGGCAAAGAGTTGATTCTCCAGGAGTCATTGCAGGACCTGTCTGATATGGGACCAATGGATCTCCAATGTGTGGGAGAAGATGAGGATATTGTTGAGATAAATAAAGATGAACTGGTTAATGAAATCTCATAAGACATTGTTGCTCAGGGCTTGAAAGACAGAGGGGGCATTAGTGAGGCCAAATGAAAGAACCAGATATTCATAGTGGCCCATAGGAGTGATAAATGCTGTCATTCTCTTGTCTCCTTCTCTTATTCATACCAGGTGATAGACATTGTGGAGGTCCAGCTTGGTAAAAAACTGAACCCCTGAAGTAACTCAAAGGCAGTGGACATGAGTGGTAGAGGATAGCGGTTCTTGACAATGATAGCATTAAGTCCCCGATAGTCAGTGCAGGGCCTGAGGGACTTGTTTTTCTTCTCCACAAAGAAGAATCCTGCAACAACTGGAGAGGACAATGGATAATGATGCCAGCTGCTAGAGACTCTGAGATGTATTTGTCCATGGCCTCCCACTCCAGGGGGGAAAGAGAGTAGATACAACCCCTGGGAGGTGTGGTTCCAGGTAACGGCTCTATGGCACAATCGTAGGGCCGGTGTGGAAGAAGAGAGGTGGTGCAAGCCTTACTGAACACCAAACGAAGGTCCAGATATTCAGGGGCACATTAGAAAGATCTATTGTCTTATCAGGACTGGTGACAAGAGGGGCCAGAGGAGTCCAAACAGAAGATAGGCAGGAAGCCAGGCAGCGAGTACTCCAAGAAAGAATGGTCCCATCACTCCAGTTAATGTGGGGGTTGTGGAGATGTAACCAGGGAAGGCCAAGGACAATGAACTCAAGGGAGTCGTTCATGGTGTAGAACAAAATTGATTCAATGTGATTACTTGAAACCTTCAAAGTAACAGGGCCAGAGACATGGGAAATGGGACTGAGTTCAGCCCCATTCAGGGCTCTGGTCACAAGGGGGCAATCTAGCTGACATAAGGAGATGCCCAATTCTTCCGTCCAGGAAGTCCTGAAAAAGCTCTGGTCCACACCGGAATCAATGAGGGCTTGAACAGACTGGATTTTGTTTTGGAATGAAATTTCAATGGTCAACATTGTCTTAGCAGCAGGGGAAGTGTGTGTAGAGATGCCCACCCATATCCTTGCATCTATTGGTTGGCAGAGACTTTAACTGGGCAGCAGGAGATGAAATGTCCAGACTGTCCACAATAAAACCAGGAACAAGTTTCTCGATGGTGTTTTCTTTCCTCTGGGGTTACCTGGGTTCTGCCTAATTGCATGGGCTCTGACTCACCAGGGGTGGCACCCTCTGATGGGGAGGTGGCGGTCCTGGGTTTGAGCTTTGGCTCCACCTCTGATCCCTTCTCTGATTGCACAGCAGAAGGTGCGCATCCACCTGACTGGCCAGGTCTACCAAGCCATCCAGGCTGTCAGGAAGGTCATGAGGTGCAATCTTATCCAGGATGGCATGATTTAGCCCATGAAAGAAAGCATCATACAAGGCGCTCGCATTCCAGTCTGCAGCAAGAGTCCGGAATTCGATGGCGTAATCATGAACTGAATGGGGACCTTGCTCCAGCCCCATCAGCTGTCTCGCTGCCTCCCTGCCCTTGGGGGAATGGTAAAAATCTTCTGCATCTCCTAAGTGAACACCCTGAAAATCGAGCAGCAGGATGCCCTGGCATCTCAAACAGATCTTCCCCACTCTCGTGCCTTTCCTGTTAAGAGCATGATGACACAAGCTACATGGGTACTCTCAGATAGGAAGACAGATGCCTGAAGTTCCATGGCTAAAGAGCACTGTGAGAGGAACAAATGGCAGGTGCCGGGTGCACCATCATATATGGTTGTGGAGTGGGTAGTTGAGGCTCACGGGGGAGGTAAGCTTGGAGTGGCCAGTTGACTAGTTGGAGCTGGTGCTGGTCGGCCCACAATTGAAGCCTAAAGGCTCTCCATCTGTAAGATGAGTCTTTGTAGGGTATCAGCAATGGAGGACATGCTCTGGCGAACAGCTGTGATCTCTTGCTGATGAGATCCGAGAACTGAGCCCTGCTAAACCAATGCAGATTTGAGCGTATCATAGTCTGCTGGGTGCATGGTGTGGCAGATAAATTCTGTCACGACCCAGAGGCCACAGGAACAGATTGGACCCAGTGAGCAACTACTAGAAATTAACTGAGGTGCACCTGATGAGTCGGCTCGTGAGGAGAACAGGCAGGAAGCAGGCGCAGCAGCACAGTCCAGAAATCTGTCAGCAAAATCCCGGGAAGACGGCATGAGGGCAGAGTGACAGATGATAATAAACCCAGGGGAAAAAAATGGAGCCAGAAAAATTTACAGTCCTGAATCAAAGTCCCGGTAACAAAACCCAAAAACTGGCAGGCAAAAATCTTAGTCGAAAAACATAATCCAAGAGCCAGAAACAATAACAGAGTCCTGAATCAAAGTCCCAGTAACAAATCCCAAAAATCGGCAGGCAAATATCTTAGTCCAAAAAACGTAATCCAGGTCAGGAAACAGAACGTGAACGTGAACTTAACAAAACTTACAGCCAGTATTTATCTGCATTGAGTAAGGGTGGCACGGTGGTGTAGTGGTTAGCGCGGTTGCCTCACAGCAAGAAGGTGCCGGGTTCGAACCCAGTGGCTGGCGAGGGCCTTTCTGTGTGGAGTTTGCATGTTGTCTCTGTGGGTTTCCTCTGGGTGCTCCGGTTTCCCCTACAGTCCAAAGACATGCAGTTAGGTTAACGTGAAGTGCCCTTGAGCAAGGTACCTAACCCCTGACTGCTCCCTGGGCACTGTAGTGCAGCTGCCCACTGCTGTGTGTGTATTCACTGCTTCAGATGGGTTAAATGCAGAGGATGAATTTCACTGTGTGTGCATGTGACAAATAAAGGTTTCTTCTTCTTAATTCTCCTCAGTGTGTTTATATAGCATGGCTAATAGCAAATGTGTAGCAAGTGTGCTCTAACACAGCACAGGGAGAACAGGGAAAACGCAGAGTGGAGCGCAAAGGCGCAGGTCAGGATTTGGAAGTTCCAGAATGGATTGTGACAAAAAATGGCTATTGCTAGTACTCGACTAGCTCGCTAGCTTTAGCAATATGTCTGCAGTATGTCTGCCTTGCCTTGTGGAAATGCCAGTCGGGTGCAATGAGTGCGCTGGCAGAGTGAGCGCAGGTAGGCAGGCAGAAAGGCCATCCAATCATTTCATTCAGATCACTTTAAATGACTGGACAGGCTTTTTACAGCCCTGTGATTGCCACAGATGATGGATTGTTTTCTTTTTATTGTCAGAGAATTTAATTTATTCATTGCTGTCAGGATGTAAAGACAATTTCAAGAAACATAACAAAAAAATTATTTTAAAAAATTGCCTTTAATGTACCACAATGAATGTGAATGTATAATACATCACTTTCTAATTTCTGATCTGTTATGTTATATTTCCATTCTTCCATAAACCTCACATCTGGAATTGATGGACGTGTCCCTGTGTTCAAATGACATAATTTCATATTGTTGTGAAAACCTCTGAGATATTTGCAGGTAGAAACAATTAGAGAAAATGATTTAAAATTATTTATCATTTGTGCACCTGTTACTTTAGGAAGTATCATTGTTTATTCTCTCAAATATGCAGGATATGAGCTATCTACTATATACATGTACAGGATGCAGGGCCTGTGATTTCTGGTAAACTTTGAAATAAAATGAAAACGTGAAATGTTTAAGATGTCTAAAGGCTCAGATTGTGCTGAAAAAGAGAAAAGGATGCCAAACACTGGGTGGTGTAATACTGCAAAACTAAATCTATGGCAAAATATTCAAAAGTACCTTAGACTCTAAAGGGTTAAAAGTTAAAGTTTAATTGTATTGAGTAAAATATGTAGGTTGATCATTATCCTGTTATTAATTTAGAGTAATTTAGAGTGTGTGGGCTCATCCTCCTTTTCTCTCTTGCTTCTCCTCTAAATATAATGGCCGATTATATTTCTATTCTATTCTATTCTATTCTATTCTATTCTATTCTATTCTGTGTGCAAAATTAAAGTGGTGCTCTGAGATCAGTTTAGAGCTAATCATCACTACTGAATTTGTAGTCATGGAGTGCCAGTTTGTCTCCATACTGGCTACAGTACCAGGATGGAGAGAGGCAATGGTCTAACCTCAGTGTCCATCCATTATCCGTAACTGCTTATCCTATGCAGAGTCGCATGCAAGCTGGAGCCTATCCCAGCTGACTATGGGCGAGAGGCGGGGCACACCCTGGACAAGTTGCCAGATCGTCTCAGGGCTGACACATAGAGACAAACAACCATTCACACTCACACCTACGGTCAATTTAGAGCCACCAATTAACCTAGCCTGCATGTCTTTGGACTGTGGGGGAAACTGGAGTACCCAAAGGAAACCCACACAGACACGGGGAGAACATGCAAACTCCACACAGACAGGCCGCCGTCGGCCACTGGGCTTGAACCCAGAGCCTTCTTACTGTGAGGTGACAGTGCTAACCACTGCACCGCCTGGCCTCAGTGTCTTCACAGCTAATTCTGGCAATGGCTGTAGCTGTGTTTATGTAGTTTTAAAAAGCTTCGAAATTAGTAATGGCAAACGAACCCAAGGCGGACAGAGAAAGCAGTACAAGGACAATCTCAAGTGCCAGCTAAAGCTTTGCAAGATCAACCACCAAACATGGGAAGAAACGGCTACAAACTGTGTGCTGTGGCGTAATGCAGTAAGCTCAGGTGTCACAGTTTTTGAGGCAGAACAAAGGAAGCATCGCATGCAAAAAGGCTTGCTTGCCACGACCGGCAGCACCAGTGTGAACTACAACCTCCACTGGATATCTCTTTTGTGTGTGACATCTGCGGCTGTGTATGTTTTGTGAAGATGGGGTTGATCAGCCATAAACGTTCTCAAAGACGCTAATACAGATTGCTATGCTGGAATCTTCATCATCACAGAAACGATGGACAACAACAAGAAAGGAGCTCTGAAACAGATATACAAGGCTCTCTTTTCCTCAGGCATACAAGGCTCTAGTCACGTGACATGCCAATCTATAACTGAATTTATAATTTGTGTTTCAGTTAATCAACCCATCAACATCTCTTTTTGTGCTTCATAAAAACTCAAACCACTCAAATCACAGTTGATTTGAAATTCAGTAGATGGCCATTTTTCGGGGCTCTTGATAGGTGCAAAAGAAAAGATTTGACCTATTATTAGGAGATTGCAAGTTCAAACCCTGGCGATGTCACAGCCATCTGTGGAACAAAATTGGCCATGCTCTCTAGGTGGGAGAGATAGTGTATACTCATTTCGTTGTACAGCACAGTGACACTAGACAATCCCAGGTGTCTGTGAGTTCGTATATGCAGAAGAGGGCAGATAGCGCTTTCCTCTGAATGTGTTACGCTTCCCTGTGAGCAGGAGTTTGAAAGATGTGGTCGGTTGGCTTTACATGACTCAGAGGTAGGACGTGTTCACCCTGTTAGTTGTCATATGATAGGTACAGAGTCCCGTAAGGATCATGGTAGGGAACTTTATTGGAGTTACTTTTGCTTTCCCTCGCAATACTTTAGCAGTAACCGTTATTGCGAGGGAACACAAAAGTATTGCGAGGTAAAAAAAATAATAATTCTGACTATGACCCTTAGGGGGTGCTGTAGATAAGGAAGAGCTGGTTGGTTTGGCAAATAACAAAACTGAGGAGAAGATATTGGGGGGGGGAACTGTGCCATTTTTCTCCCTTTACTCCACATTCCTGTGAGTGCTATGCTAATAGCAATAGACTGACGTATTAGAACCTGAAGAGATTTAGTTTACTTTCTCTCAGAAATGGTGTCTACTAGCAGTGTATCAAGAACAAGTTTCCTCCACCCAAAGTAAACCATTTGTAATACGATTATACTAAAGCGCAGAAGTGGTCCGAGCTCAACGTCAAAGACCAATGTCACCAAACAGTTCATTAGCTAAACCTACAGTGTATGAGGCTGCCCTGAGAACTGCCTGATTAAAACCAGCTTCCAGCCTTAGAGAGACATAAATGCGTAATGCACACCAAACAACATATGGAATGACTTTAGAATCGCATGTCGTGCACAGGCAACAGAACTGAGCTAAAGTGTGAAGCAACATTGAAGTAAACACAGTAGTTGGGCGTGGTTTGCTTATACTGAAGTGTTTAGGTGGGTTTATACAGTGCACAGTAGCCAAAACACTGATATTCTCAGAAGCATCTAATGGTAGTGATTTGGGGTAAAGCAAATAGACCCACAAATGTTATTCACAATGACAGTAATGCTTGAGAATATGAAACAAAAGCAGATCCGAATAGCCTTTAAGGTAAAACAATGACAGGTCAGAAGAGGACTAACTGAAAAAGCATGTATAATTTTTGTCGACTTTCTTTAAGACTCTTTATTGATGTGAGTGTAGATGATCCTGCTGTACAAACAGAGGCCTCATTGTGGATGGATGTAATTCTTTAACAGAACGAGAGAAAAAGTAGGTTAGAGGGACACTGAAAACAGTGTCCTACCTTCTTTTTCCTCACTCCCCCCCACCACCACCACAAGTGAGATATACCACAGCCAGACGACATGGAATCTGAAGAATCTAATCTGGTGCCAGAACCACTTAGAGCAACATTAATGTGAGATGCAAACCCCCTTTTTTTTAAACAAAACTTGTAGACTTTCCAGGATAATTTCTGGCAGCTGGACACTGCAAAACAAATGTTGATGAAACAAGGGTCTGAAATTTGCAGCCATGGAGTGCAGACATTTCACACACTGATGATAGCTAATTGATTATCTAACTACAGAATGATGAATTGCAGTTGCGTCGAAGTCAGCAGGTTTCCTCGCCGGCTATGTTTACATGCGCGCTTTTGTCAATATGTATGAATTCATTCTGATTGCACAGACTGAATGAACGGTTTGGTTTCTATGCATTCTAAACTGTGCTGAAAATCTGAAAAGTACATGCACATCCTTGCATGCGAGGAGCGGCATGTGCGGAACGTCAATGTTACCATAACAACAAGAATCATGTCCTATCAGAGCGTAACCATTACTTAACACTGGTGCCTGCTACCCGAGTTTTCCTTTGTTATGCCTGTCAGTCTCAGCCTAAATATCCTCCAAAGGCACTTAGGAGAAGAAGAACTCGAGCATTGTTCTGCTTTGACATATTATGGATCCCAATCACACTGTCCATCCAATCTAGCAATAACTATAAAATGCTTTAAATTCGTCACATCTATACACACTTCATGACCATTTTAAAGGAAAAGTAATGTAATTAGTAATGTTGGTCACCAGTGGTGAACCGTTACTATTCGAGCTGGGACTTCAGCTCAGCCAAAACTTAGCCAGACATACCAAAAAAGCAACAGGGCAAAGGATTTTGCAAGGGATTAGCGGCAGGCTGCCAGGTCGCTCCGTTGTGTGTAGTTGTTGTTGTTGATTTTAAAAGTAACTAAATAAATTATATAGGGAAATGAAGACTTAAGTCTAAGTGAAAAATCCTGTGGCGAGCATGCGTGGAAGAAGAGACTGGAGACAGAAATCTTAGTTTCTCGGTCGTTAGCCTGTGCTACTTGCTCTCGATAGTGCTGGTTTGACCTCTTTATTAGCATTTGTTAAGATGACTGATGAACGCTACACCGGATGGAAGGTGACTTCACTGCTGCGCTGGCGGCGCCGACTCGTGGTTAAGCTCATGTTGGCCTTCGAAAAGGCCTACGGCGATAAATTTTTGGTCCCTCTCATTATAAATCAAAATCTGATTGCTTCATTCATCTGTCACTTCCTGCATAAACATACACTGCCATGACCTTCTGTCCCGGCAATGAAGTTCTAACCAATGAGTAAGCCAGCTCTTAACTCTTCTCAGCCTAGAGACAATAACAACAAAAAAAATCTCATTGGATAACTCTATTTTAATGTGTTCAGGGCAGTAACCCTTTCATTTCTGAAGCAAATTTGATTTTTAAAAAATGAGGCCAAATTAGAAGAGAATAATTATCATGAAATTGGGTGGCATGGTGGTGCCGTGGTTAGCACTGTCTCCTCACAGCAAGAAGGTTCTGGGTTCGAGCCCAGTGGCTGACAAGGGCCTTTCTGTGTGGAGTTTGCATGTTCTCTGTGTCTGTATGGGTTTCCACCGGGTGCTCCGGTTTCCCCCACAGTCCAAAGACATGCAGGTTAGGTTAACTGGTGACTAAATTGACCGTAGGTGTGAATGTGAGTGTGAATGGTTGTCTGTGTCTATGTGTCAGCCCTGTGATGACCTGGCGACTTGTCCAGGGTGTACCCCGCCTTTCACCCGTAGTCAGGTTAGGCTAATTGGTGGCTCTAAATTGACCGAAGGTGTGAATGTGAGTGTGAATGGTTGTTTGTCTCTATGTGTCAGCCCTGCGATAACCTGGCGACTTGTCCAGGGTGTACCCCACCTCTCGCCCATAGTCAGCTGGGATAGGCTCCAGCTTGCCCGCAACCCTGCACAGGATAAGTGGTTACGGATAATGGATGGATGGATGGATGGATAATTATAATGAAATTATGAAAGAATGAAAGAAATTAAATATAACAATTGAAATGCTGATATGTTTGGGCCTTCTCTGAAGGTCTAGAAGGCCCTGACGGTTCCCCTCTGTTAGTCAAAAATCACATGGTGATTATACTGCCACTTATAGGATTAGGAAATGGATTATCCACCTCCTTTGGTTAAATAGAAATGACACTCAATCACCTTCAAACATAGCTGCTTTGGACCACAACACCCATCCTGCACTTCACCATTCACAGATTCACGGTTTCCTGTTTACTGATTACACACACCTGGACTCAAGCACCACTGACTTTATCAAGCCTTCCTATACTGATATTGTGGATTTGACTTTGCTTTATATTTTTTGGACTTAGCCTCTTAACTCTGCTTTTGACATTCCGTTGTGCCTCGCCTGACCTTTGCCTGGTTTTGATTCTGTACTTTGCCTCAAGATTGGGATTTCTTTGCCTGTATGCTGTTATTAAACTCATTTCTGCTTTTACATTCATCTGTCGTCTGCATACCTGACAATTTTATTCAGACATACAGTACTAGGCAAAAACTTTTTCTTGCACATGTAAAGAAATGCTGGAGAGCAAACATGCCTTCAGAGGTAATGCAATTAAATGTTCTATCCATCCATCCATCCATCCATCCATTATCCATAACCGCTTATCCTGTGCAGGGTTGTGGGCAAGCTGGAACCTATCCCAGCTGACTACGGGCGAGAGGCGGGGTACACCCTGGACAAGTCGCCAGGTCATCACAGGGCTGACACAGAGACACAGACAACCATTCACACTCACATTCACATCTACGGTCAATTTAGAGCCACCAATTAGCCTAACCTGCATGTCTTTGGACTGTGGAGGAAACCGGAGCACCCGGAGGAAACCCACGCGGACACGGGGAGAACATGCAAACTCCACACAGGGAGGCCCCGTTGGCTGCTGGACTCAAACCCAGAACCTTCTTGCTGTGAGGTGACAGTGCTAACCACTACACCACCGTGCCGCCCTAAAATTAAATGTTTCTACATTTAAAAAATAATAATATAAAGAGCATTAAATGAAAGAAAATCAATATTTGTTGTGATGACTGTTAGTCTCAGTATAATTTGTTCAGTTTTATAAAGAAATGAGGTGCAACTTTTACTGAACATCTTACAGAACCAGCCACAGTTCTTCTGGAGAGTTTGACTGTCACACTTGCTTCATATTTTTGCAGCAAAACCCCGCAGCCTTCATTATAATTTTTATCTGAAAAGTGTCTCTTATGTAATATGATGCTTTCTTTACTGACATACAGACACTTTTCTGGAACATTTCATGCTTTGGTGCTTGAAAACTAATGTGTGGAAATCCAAATTTGGTAATGTAGAAGTCGTAAAATAAAAATCTGTGACCAAGTACTCAAAAAAAATAGGGTGCTGAAAACTTTTGCAGACATGTGCAGTACTGTACATGTTTCTCGACACTCACCATCCACTTTATTAGGAACACCAGGACACATACACGTTCGTGCAATTATCCAGTCAACCAATCGTATGGCTGTTCTTCATCCAATCTTCAACTGTTGAGTTTACTGTAACCTCAGAGCCTCAGATTCGTGTTCTAGGCTGACAGGAGTGGAACCTGGTGGTGGCTGTATTGCAGTGAGGTTTAAGACAGATTCAAAATGGCCACCTTTTAGACATTCTGCCTCTGACTGACAGCGCAGTGTGGGCGGCTGCAGTTGTCACTCAACACCGTGGGCTGGAACACAACTGCTAAGATTGAGAGCCAGTCAAAGCAGTGCATCATGGGATGTCCTTTACCTAGGGCTGTTCTTTAATTGTGGTGACTGATTGGTCATACTTCATAAGTATTCAGTTGAGAGTATTTTATGCACAGCCCTTAGTTTTTATTGCTTCAGTATCATTTACAGTGCTGCTTTCTACTGAGAATGAAGCAATCAAGTGAAACCGGAAAGCAGAGATTTAATAACCAATTAAGAGCAGATCCTCAACTCACATGGGTTTGGTTTGTGTGTATGTGTTTTGTTATTGAATGGGAGAAAAACTTGCTCACAGGAATCCGAGAGCATTGCTTGGCTTCCGATTACCATTACAGCAGTAGCGAAAGGCGATAGAAATAGCACATGGAGGAGACATTTAAGAAACTCGGAATGGATCAGGAAACACACACACACTTAAGGAGTAAAACTGACTTGAAGAGGAAGGTAAAGAGAAAGAAAATAATTGAGAGTAGAGGTAAAAAGGAAAGCTAAACATACACTCGCTGGTCACTTTATTAGGTACATCCATCCGCCTGCTGTTTTATGCTGTTACAGTGGTGCTTGAAAGTTTGTGAACCCTTTAGAATTTTCTATATTTCTGCATAAATATGACCTAAAACATCATCAGATTTTCACACAAGTCCTAAAAGGAGATAAAGAGAACCCAGTTAAGCAAACGAGACAAAAATATTATACAGTGGTGCTTGAAAGTTTGTGAACCCTTTAGAATTTTCTATATTTCTGCATAAATATGACCCAAAACATCATCAGATTTTCACAGAAGTCCTAAAAGTAGATAAAGAGAACCCAGTTAAACAAATGGGACAAAAATATTATACTTGGTCATTTATTTATTGAGGAAAATGATCCAATATTACATATCTGTGAGTGGCAAAAGTATGTGAACCTCTAGGATTAGCAGTTAATTTGAAGGTGAAATTAGAGTCAGGTGTTTTCAATCAGTGGGATGAAAATCAGGTGTGAGTGGGCGCCCTGTTTTATTTAAAGAACAGGGATCTATCAAAGTCTGATCTTCACAACACATGTTTGTGGAAGTGTATCATGGCATGAACAAAGGAGATTTCTGAGGACCTCAGAAAAAGCGTTGTTGATGCTCATCAGGCTGGAAACGGTTACAAAACCATCTCTAAAGAGTTTGGACTCCACCAATCCACAGTCAGACAGATTGTGTACAAATGGAAGAAATTCAAGACCATTGTTACCCTCCCCAGGAGTGGTTGACCAACAAAGATCACTCCAAGAGCAAGGCGTGTAATAGTCGGTGAGGTCACAAAGGACCCCAGGGTAACTTCTAAGCAACTGAAGGCCTCTCTCACATTGACTAATGTTAATGTTCATGAGTCCACCATCAGGAGAACACTGAACAACAATGGTGTGCATGGCAGGGGTGCAAGGGGAAAGCCACTGCTCTCCAAAAAGAACATTGCTGCTCGTCTGCAGTTTGCTAAAGATCATGTGGACAAGCCAGAAGGCTATTGGAAAAATGTTTTGTGGACAGATGAGACCAAAATAGAACTTTTTGGTTTAAATGAGAAGTGGTTTTTTTTGGAGAAAGGAAAACACTGCATTCCAGCATAAGAACCTTATCCCATCTGTGAAACATGGTGGTGGTAGTATCATGGTTTGGGCCTGTTTTGCTGCATCTGGGCCAGGACGGCTTGCCATCATTGATGGAACAATGAATTCTGAATTATACCAGCGAATTCTAAAGGAAAATGTCAGGACATCTGTCCATGAACTGAATCTCAAGAGAAGGTGGGTCATGCAGTAAGACAATGACCTGAAGCACAGAAGTCGTTCTACCAAAGAATGGTTAAAGAAGAATAAAGTTAATGCTTTGGAATGGCCAAGTCAAAGTCCTGACCCTAATCCAATCGAAATGTTGTGGAAGGACCTGAAGCGAGCAGTTCATGTGAGGAAACCCACCAACATCCCAGAGCTGAAGCTGTTCTGTATGGAGGAATGAGCTAAAATTTACCCAAGCCGGTGTGCAGGACTGATCAACAGTTACTGGAAATGTTTAGCTGCAGTTATTGCTGCACAAGGGGGTCACACCAGATACTGAAAACAAAGGTTCACATACTTTTGCCACTCACAGATATGTAATATTGGGTCATTTCCCTCAATAAATAAATGACCAAGTATAATATTTTTGTCTCATTTGTTTAACTGGGTTCTCTTTATCTACTTTTAGGACTTCTGTGAAAATCTGATGATGTTTTAGGTCATATTTATGCAGAAATATAGAAAATTCCAAAGGGTTCACAAACTTTCAAGCACCACTGTATCTAATCAGTCAATCCCTTGACAGCAGCACAGTACATAAAATCATGCAGATACAAATCAAGAGCTTCAGTTAATGGTCACTTCAAACATCAGAATGGGAAAATTGTGATCTCAAAGTGTGACTTTCACTGTGACATGGGTGTTGGTTTGAGCCAGATGGACTGGTTTGAGTATTTTAGAAACTGCTGATCTTCTGGGGTTTTCACACACAACAGTCTCTAGAGTTTACACAGAATGGTGTGAAGAAAAAAAACATTGAGTGAGCAATAGTTCTGTAGGTGGAAATGCATTGTTGATAAGAGAGGTCAGAGGAAAATGGCCAGATTTGTTCGAGCTGCCAGGAAGGATATAGTAACTCATACCGGTAGCAACTCTTTACAACTGTGGTGAGCAGAAAAGCATCTCAGCATGCAACAGCAGAAGACCACATTGGGTTCCCTCCTGCCAGCCAAGAACAGGAATCAAATCTCTCCCATATTTTGACATTATTTCACTAAAAGCTTGTCCCGAATCTGGTTAACCTGTTTGCCAGGGTACCAAAGGTACCAAACAGGGACATGTGGATGGAAATAAAAACAGTGCAAGCATTAACTGGTCAAATTCACGCAGCACAGAATTATCACTCAGATGACCATTTTGAAAGAACAAGGCTCCTGGGAAGCTCCATATCAAATATATCCATGAGCAGGCTAAAGGTGACACAAGATGAATGAATGAACCATTTGTTCCATCATTTAATGCCATCCTAATTTTTTTTCATCATTTCACCCCAATTTGCCCATTCTCACACTTTGCCTAGTGCTCCCTTTTTGCCCACCAGCTACCTTTTGGGGAGGGTGAAGACAAGCACATGCTTCCTCCAAGATATGTGCATGTTTGCCAGCACATCTTTTCAAGACACCCACAATTGGATGCTGTCACTCTGATTGACAGGGAATTGAATAATTCCATCCCTCCCACCCAAATTCCCTGGATTTTTTGGGGGTTACAATAATTTTTACCATTAATTCAACAGAAAACATTTAACAGTTATTCCACGAAATCAAGTCGTACATGAGCTGATAGCTGATGAGGCGTGTAGCACCGAGTTGGCTATAAACCATGTACCGCGAAATTGAGAGGAATATCTGTTTTATTCTATCCACATTCCCTGGATTTTGAAAAATGGAGCATTTTTATGTTTATTTCTTGCAAATTTGATAAATAAAAACTTTATACAAAACATCAGATAAAATCGTTTCCACTTTGAATGTAAACAAACTGGTGAAATGACAGTAGCAATTAGTGAAAAACATGATTATAATAATAATTCTCGTAATAAAATTTCTCATACTCCTGGGTATGACTTTAAACTGCAACCGGTGGTGAGTCTCAGGTCCGGGAGAACTTGAGTATTGGGGAAAGTGGAGTTACTCCTTAATCACCATTGCTCCCAGGTCCACTCTGACCCGGAGTGGTAGCACCTGCCTGGGTTCCAGCTATGGGTTAAATAGTACATCACCAGTAAGGCGCTGGCAGCAGGGTGCTTTTCGGTGCAGTGTGGCAGATGAACCCAACAGGGTCAATAGCACACCACCAGATGGCTTGCGGAAGAGCCACTTAAATAGCCAATGGATGGCATCACTTGGCAAGTCAGTTGTCACTGTGGGGCAACTTCCATACCCGTCAGGTCTGTGGCACTTTTGTGCACCACTTGGCATCAGGTCTGGAGGTCCAGAGAGACAACACGATGGGGGCACGACATCGTTTGTCTTAGCTTACTGTGCAAGGTGCTTCGCTAGGAGAGGAGAATGGTATACAAGAGCTCACGAGGCCAGGAATTCTATGACGGCTCGGCTAGGCCATTCGTGCCGCCTCTGCGGACAGCTCTGTCGCTCTGGCGTGGGCTTAGCGGCCTGTCTGCATTTCTGTACATCCTAATGAAGCAGTCATCATCGCTAGCAATGGACAGCCACCACCGACAACGAATAATCATTCTTGAAAAATAAAAAAAGATACGTTCTTACCATCAAATACTTTTATTCCATATTTTGTTGCTTTTTTGTATTTTTGAGGGTTTTGTTTTCGAGTAGAGTTTTTATTTCATCCTCGGTTGGTTCAGCAACACGCTCCGCCATTTTGTTTCTCTCTACTCACCGTATATGAGCTGATATCCTCATAGTAACCAATCAGAGCGCGCGATTGCTCACATCCAGTGAATGTAGATAGAATAATGACAAATATACAGGCAAGGTAAAATAAGAGTGGCTGTTGCATTTATAGCTGTTTTTCAGAAACCACACAGTGGATGTGCTCATGCTGAGATCAAGCCACGTGTCCCCCAGGTATCCAGTTTCACTTTCTTGGACTCCTAACCATGGACGACTGTGGTATGGTTGGGATTCAAACTTGCAATCGTTTTACACTTTTCACTTGGCATACTATTTACAATTATAAGTGATGTAATGTAGCTTTGTGAGCTAGGAACATATGGCACAGCGATCTGAGTTCAATGGAAAACCCAGAATATTCTGTTCGGTTGGTTTTTGCATAAACCCAAATTGCTGTTAGTGTTTACTATAAATACGGGCATTGCATGTTGCCAACCACAATCTCCAGAGAACTAAAGAAGTATATAGTTGCTTTTTTGGGGTATCATTGAGTCCATGGGAAATGTTCACAGGCACACAGAGTTCCAGATTGGTAGCTGCTCTGTACCGTACTGTGGCTGACTCTGAGGTGCTCCCCGGTAATTAAGAGAGACCTGGAAAGCTGAACCTGGAGCACTGGCCTCACCAGAGTTTATTTAACACCCTTCTCTGTCTTTCTCTCTCTCTCTTACCTCCCTTCTCCAATGCTTTGGTATTCCTGTTTCCACACCAGCACTGCTCTTGGTTGCACAGTCGGACTCGGCTGTGTGGCAATCACCTTAAATCACTGGACACGACAGCACTGTGAAACACCCAATAAAACTGAACTGAACTCAATTGAACTGCCCTACCTACATTACCTAGCTAGCGACACTATCTGTATTCTGAAACAGCACTCTAGACTGTAGTATACTTGCCACTGGGAGCAAGCGGAGGAGCACAATTCTGTATTATTATTCTCAATAATTAGCTCTCCGTCTTTATAGTGCTAGGTGGCGTATGTGCGTTAAGTATGTGTGTGTTCATTCCCACTGTGAGCCTAGTGAACTGACGAACGCCACCGGCAGAGACAAAACCCTAATGAGAGATTGATTCATGGGGGAGCACACAAGCACACAATACCCACCCCATACATCCACATTCACGCACACACACACAAACACACACACACCCTGACAGAAGAGGGAATAGTAGAAGGGAGCAGAGAATAAAACAAAGCTCAAATGCCCTTCCTTCGATAAGGACACTTTGCCTGGTCATCAGTGGAGAAACCAGCGAAGATGGACTTGACCTTGAACCTTCTATTGCTCTTTCCTTTTGTTTCTGCAAGAGTAGACCGCATGTGCAAGAGTGTGTGTGTGTGTGTGTGTGTGTGTGTGTGTGTGAGAGAGAGAGAGAGAGAGAGAGAGAGAGAGAGAGAGAGAGAGAGACATGTTTTCCTGTTTACTGTTTCACTGGGTGGGTAATTTGCGCAGATGTCTGGCTTCTTTCTTCTCCTTCTCCCTGTCTATCTATTTTTTCGCTCTCTCCTCACTTCTTCTACAAGAAGCACAAATCACATTTACACCAAATCAGTCCACTCCAGCTGCTGCCCCATATAATAACTTGCCCACCAGTTGTTTTTCTGTGCTGCTTTCTCTGGGGTTTGCGTTAATTTGGGCCCCTGCGGATCAAGAGAAGAGAGATAATTCTGAATGTATTCATCTCTTTAGCAGAGAACAGAAACAAAAAGGAAAAGAAAGAAATGAGACCAAAGACTGAACATGTATCGCAGGACAAAAAGGCTAGACTGGACCAAAAGGCCAGAGAGATGCAGGGTCTTCTCCGCCGTCTTTCACATTCGAACCGTGTTTGAGCATGAGAGAGAGAGAAATAGAGAGCTAGACAAGTAAGGAAAAGAGGAGAAGATGAGGGGATGAAGATGAGGAGTGTCTGAAGGGGTAATTTGTGTGTTTAAGAGAAAAAGAAGGAGAGAGAGAGAGAGAGAGAGAGAGAGAGAGAGAGGGGAAAGTCGGTCAGGCCCCCTCCTCAACAGGAAAAGAATGCAGGGAGGTGGAGGAATGTGGAATGGGTCTCTGGGGAGGTGGGGTATAGTCAAGATATAAACAGTGTGTGTGTGTGTGTGTGTGTGTGTGTGTGTGTGTGTGTGTGTGTGTTATGGTTTGTGGCTCAGTAAATTTGCAGTGTAGCTGGTTGTATTACATTGCCTGTGTGTGTGTGGAGGGGACTGTTATGGGTGTTGGGGCATGTTTTTATATCTAGTTGTCCCCACAAGTATTGGAATATCTAGCAGGTTTGTCCTTGTGGGGACATTCGGCTGGTCCCCATGAGGAAAACTGCAGGATTTGTTGAGAAAAAAAAAAACTAAACTAAATGAGCCAGATTACTAAAAGAAAACTAAAAGTACAGTTTCCTGTTGGAAAGGTTTTCCTTTTTGAAAGGATAAGGTTAGGGTTAGATTTAGGTGTGTGTGTATACTATATATATATATATATATATATATATATATATATATATATATATATATAAACAAACTATTACTTATGCAATATTAATGACGCATTAAAAATTATGGAAATGGAAGGTCCTCATAAGGATAGTAAGACAAACTTTTGTGTGTGTGTGTGTGTGTGTGTGTGTGTGTGTGTGTGTGTTTGCACTCCTTAGGTAGGCCACCTCTCAGGAGCAGCTCCCCTTCTCTGATGACAGGTTTGGGCTGATGTCATGACATGGAAAAGTACTGGTCCCCACTTTTATCTCCACTGATCTAGGACAAGATTCTCCTACACCAATCTAACATAAACTAAACAAAACACAATTAATGTTAAAACAACAACAACAAAAGTTATGCTGAATTTGGCAACAAGTATGGAAATAAAATGTTTAATATATTATTTAAATAATATTGGCTGGCGTTGAGTGGTATATCAGATATATTCCATTCAGCTAGCATGATACTGAACGAGACCAAGATGAGTTCAATATCATGCTAGCTGAATGGAATATATCTGATATACCACAAAAAAAGCCAGCCAATATGATTATTATTATTATTATTATTATTATTATTATTATTATTATACATACATACACATTCCTTTCAGGTGTTCAACGCGTCTTTCTCTCAAAATCTTCCGTATTTAACGAAGCAAACCTGGCGGCCATGTTTGTTTACAAATTGTCACAGTCGCTCACTAGCACGGAAGTTTTACATCTCCAACGTGTGATGTCATGTTGTTTTGATAACCATGCAAAATAGTAAACCATATTCAACTTTCATTCTCCATTGGGTAGAGTGACATAATACACGGAGGATAAACGATATGCTAACAATATTGCATGCTATTGACTCAAATGAATGAAACCTGCAAGAAAGGAACAGAATACATGTTTTTATTCCATCCAAAAAGTGTCCTGTATGTATAATAATTAATATATATTATTATACTCCAGCACTGAGGAATTCTCGAATCTGATTGGTCAGAAGTGTTGATTCTCTTTAATAGCAGCTCTGACAGTCATTTGAATCCATCCATTATCTGTAGCCGCTTATCCTGTGCAGGGTCGCTCGCGGGCAAGCTGGAGCCTATCCCAGCTGACTATGGGTGAGAGGCGGAGTACACCCTGGACAAGTCACCGGGTCATCGCAGGGCTGACAGACAGACAACCATTCACACTCACATTCACACCTACGGTCAATTTAGAGCCACCAATTAGCCTAACCTGCATGTCTTTGGACCGTGGGGGAAACCGGAGCACCCGGAGGAAACCCACGCAGACACGGGGAGAACATGCAAACTCCGCACAGAAAGGCCCTCGTCGGCCACTGGGCTTGAACCCAGAACCTTCTTGCTGTGCATCGACAGTGCTAACCACTACACCACCGTGCCACCCTGTAATATGAATCATAATTTTATATTAATGCACTTATTCAATGACAATATGTTGTCGTTTCTATATTAACAACCCCTTCGCCAAGACTTGTATGGTGGACACGCCCCATAATCTAATCTATCCATCTATTATCTGCAGCCGCTTATCCTGTCCTACAGGGTCGCAGGCAAGCTGGAGCCTATCCCAGCTGACTACGGGCAAAAGGCGGGGTACACCCTGGACAAGTCGCCAGGTCATCACAGGGCTGACACATAGACACAGACAACCATTCACACTCACATTCACACCTACGGTCAATTTAGAGCCACCAATTAGCTTAACCTGCATGTCTTTGGACTGTGAGGGAAACCGGAGCACCCGGAGGAAACCCATACAGACACGGGGAGAACATGCAAACTCTGCACAGAAAGGCCCCCGTCCGCCACTGGGCTCGAACCCAGAACCTTCTTGCTGTGAAGCGACAGTGCTAACCACTACACCACCATGCTGCCCCCCATAATCTAATCAATTAAGTTAAATGGATTAAAAAAAACATGTTTAATTAACAGAAAATAAAATATTTAACCATTGATATGATGAAGTTTTCTGTAAGGAGACATTGAGTGAATATTGAACATTTGTGGAAGGAGTCTCCATTATCAGCACTTGGGAAAGTCTTCAGCTCAGACAACTTTACAGATTCTTGATGACCAAACAACCAGCAATTTTTTTTTCTAGATTCACATGCAGTTTTTGTTGCCTGGATACAAATCTCAGATTAGAGAGGAAGGCAATCGTGTAAAGTTTGAAACATAATAAATCAACGTTCTATGTAACACTCTCTGAGGTGGGGTTTACATTAGACCGTACCAGCGGATCATCAGATTAACGTTTTTAAAACGATTAGTGTGCACACAGCAACACCAATACACGATTTGCGTGCACACAGCAACACCAATACACGGATACGCTCGGCTCCGCAGGCATCCTGCGCTCCAAATCACTCCGCCCTGAACAGCGAGTGCCCTCTGGAGGGTGCGCACTCCGGCCCTGCACAGCTCACAGAGCGCGCGAGTGAAGTGCACGAGCAGTGATTCGGGACTGAGCCGCTGTGTGTGTGATCCCAGCGCATATCACTTACCACTTGCAAGTGGAAGGATGGCAAGCCTAAAGACAATCATAACTACACAATGGGCAGTATTTGCATCAGTATTTGCAGTATTTTCATACTTTTATACTCTTTAATGAAAGGTGATACAAGGCGGAAGTCCGCGCCGTTTTTCAGCAGTCGCGTCACATGACCAACGCCAGCGAATCAGGAAGGTGGATGTTACAGTGACGTTGTCCAATGACGACGCCAGCTAGAGCTCAGCACAGCATATCCGCGTATTCTCAATGTTTACACAGCACCGGAGCTGACACGATCTGGATTGAATACGTGGACGCTGGCGGATTCCCGTTTCCCGGCGTTTCCAGGCGTTTTAATGTAAACGGACAGTGCATCCGCGAAGAAAACGAGACAGATACGGTCTAATGTAAACTTGGCCTGAATTAGTACACTGAGAAAGTTTGTGCTTTAAATGGAAGCATTTGACTTTTACACCATGTTAACACATTTGACCAAAAACACCACAATCGCAATAAGCAGTTAAGCATTTGAGCCATTTAAAAAAAATAATAAATCACAGTTTTGAGAAGTAAAATGTTTAAAAACTGTGCAAAACTTACATTAGATCAGCAACTGCTAACAACCTCTTGCAGTGACAAAACATCAGACCTCTGAAATGAGCAGAGCTGGTGTCGGATCAGGTTTCAGTACGTGAAGAGCACAATTCTATGAATGGTGAAAGCTGATCCGTAATCAGTCATGCGCTTGAAAGTCAGTCCTGCCTGATCTGTACTTCAGTGAAGGTAGTGTATATAAAAAGATATATAGGTTTAGATGTTGAGCCTTAGGCAAGGTTTAACCAGGGTGCTACTTAGAGAGGTGTGTGTGTGTGTGCAAACGGAATTTGGGGATTTGTGGGGATTGAAAGCGAGAGCGATTGATGGTGTGCACGGTGTTGCCCAGTCTATAGATTTCATACTCAGGAAATAAACAAGGCAATAATGGGAGAGACAGGAGGCGCAGTGTGTGTGTGTGTGTGTGTGTCTGAGAGAGAGCATTTGTGTCTGGGAGCATGTGTGCGCCCTTCCCCCACTCATCCACACTACTCTATGTGTGTGTTTGTGTGTGTGTGAGGGATATTTTTAGTGTGTGCTCTCAGTGTGAGAGGGTGTGCTGCTGGAACAGTGTTCTGGTGTATTTCGGGAACGAGCGCCACAGCTAACCACTTAACTAGCCAGAGCTCACGTACAAACACACACACACAAACAGCCGAGCGAGCTTTCCAAAGAAGAGCAGTAATATGCAACAGTCAGCCCATTTAGAAGCTCAATTTCGAACCCTGCTTTTACACCTCTGAAGTAGATCTGAGCAGCCATTTTGTTTCCAATTTTATATCATTACACATCGCAGATTTTTATAGAAGGACCAACACTAACCACTTTATAGAGACGGCTTGGGAACCAACATCATGTCGCACTGCATTATGGGATCATTCCACCATTTTAGTAGGGTTAGTTCTTCATGATTCAAACATGTTCACACATTTTGAGGGCGTCAAGAGGCTGCTGTTTTATTGTTGGTTTTCAGACTTCGTATGAACAAAAAAGCAAAGATGAAGTAGTTGTATCTCGGCAGATGGATGCCAAGCAACGGCATATGGATAAAATTAGCCTTACTGACAATCCATATGAGTAATACTCTGAATATGCTACCTCCTCTTATGTTTCCAGACCTTGTTTCGTATGGAGTATGTTGCTTCAGTGCCCGTTCAAACATTTCTGGTCACTCGAAACCCACGTATAGTTTACAGATGAATGCAGATCTGTGAGAAGCCAAACTGTAATAAGTTGTTCAAAATTTTGGATGTAGCTAAGGCTACAGTTACGCTCCCTTTGTTGTTCTCCACAGCGATTTTATTAATGGTTGCTCTACTGTGTTACTCATAGTTAATGTTTAATCGTACATGATTAAGTATGTACATATACACTTTCCGGCCACTTTATTAGATCCACCTGCTGTTTTATGCAGCTATCTAATCACCCTTGACAGCAGCACAATGCATAAAATCATGCAGATACAAATCAAGAGCTTCATTAATTAACATTCACTTCTTCAAACATCAGAACGGGAAACATTATGATCTCAAAGTGTGACTTTCTTTCACTGTAGCATGGGTGTTGGTTTGAGCCAGATGGACTGGTTTGAGTATTTCAGAAACTGCTGATCTCCTGGGGTTTTCACACACAACAATCTCTAGAGTTTACACAGAATGGTGCGAAAAACAAAAAGCATTGAGTGAGCGACAGTTCTGTGGGTGGAAACAAACACCTTGTTGATAAGACAGGTCAGTGGAAAATGGCCAGATTGGTCCGAGTTTTTTTTTTTTTTTTGCCAGGAAGGATATAGGAACTCGTAGCAACTCTTTACAACTGTAGTGAGCAGAAAAGCATCTCAGCATGCAACAGCAGAAAACCACATTGGGTTCCACTCCTACAGCCAAGAACAGGAATCTTAGAATCAAGAACAGGTTTCTATTAAAGTGGCCAGTGGGGGTATATTAAATAAGTATATTATCTCCAGAATTTCCATGAATTTTACAGGACATTGGCAAAGTGACAGTCTGTTGTAGATTTTTTTTAACAGCAGCTATCACGGGTGGCTTATAATATAACAGTTATTTCCATCATAATAAATGTTTCATATGAACATTCAGTTTATATGAAAACTCAACAAGTTAGATCACTGACTAACCGTACAAAAATGCTGGATCACCCTTAAAACACGGTGTCAGGACACATTCCCAAGATCTCAATCTCTCTCTCTCTCTCTCTCTCTCTCTCTCTCTCAAATTCCCTCCCCCTATCACACAACAGCTACTGATCAGTGGCAAACACATGCTTCTTCTGAGACATGTCAAGCCAGTCTCTGCAACTTTCTGAACTGTTGTTCATCCTGCATCACCAAGCAGCGTAACACTAGGATGAAAGTGCTATCTTCCCTCTTCCGCATACATGAGCTCACAGATGCCCATGATCGGCTGCTGTCTTTCGAATTGCTCTGGGAGAGAAAATAATACCATTTTTCTCTTGAGTCCTGGCCATGGCTAAGCTTCCAGATTTCTCCGGATAATTGGTGGTTGCTCTGGAATTTGGCACAACATTCGGAATTCAATCAGCAAATATGCGAGGAACCGACAAATTGGAAACAAACAAAAAAGAACATATTCTTAGCAACCGTTCAAGATGTAACGTGTCTATGGCTGTACCAGTGACTATTAAATGCAGCAGCATATTAATAAATAAAGAAATAACCCATGAAAGACCACTGAAACTGGCCTTTCATGAAAGAGAAAAGATGAAACATGCTGGGAAAAAAATATCCAAAGATCCCAGGATATTTTCTGTAGCTTTTAGGTTAGTTGTTAAAATTCTGATGCCACTTGAAGGCAGCATGAATATCAGGTGTAAGTCAGTAGGATGGCTAGGTTTTTTGCATAATGCCTTTTTTTTCCCTAGCTAACACGACATACTTGATATATTAGAGATGTTAAACTTCAAAACAAAAATACTTTTCAGATATCAAAAGTAAAGATAGCAGCATCCTGATATCATCTATATAATATTTAGACTTCTTGTTACATGTTATTTTTATGCCATGTTAGTTTCTGAACTGATTAGCTGCTCCTCGGGTAAGAAGAAGTCTCTTTGATGTTTCGTGTGGTACAACCCCGATTCCAAAAAAGTTGGGACAAAGAACAAATTGTAAATAAAAACGGAATGCAATAATTTACAAATCTCAAAAACTGATATTGTATTCACAATAGAACATAGACAACATATCAAATGTCGAAAGTGAGACATTTTGAAATTTCATGCCAAATATTGGCTCATTTGAAATTTGATGACAGCAACACGTCTCAAAAAAGTTGGGACAGGGGCAATAAGAGGCTGGAAAAGTTAAAGGTACAAAAAAGGAACAGCTGGAGGACCAAATTGCAACTCATTAGGTCAATTGGCAATAGGTCATTAACATGACTGGGTATAAAAAGAGCATCTTGGAGTGGCAGCAGCTCTCAGAAGTAAAGATGGGAAGAGGATCACCAATCCCCCAAATTCTGCGCCCACAAATAGTGGAGCAATATCAGAAAGGAGTTCGACAGTGTAAAATTGCAAAGCATTTGAACATATCATCATCTACAGTGCATAATATCATCAAAAGATTCAGAGAATCTGAAAGAATCTCTGTGCGTAAGGGTCAAGGCCGGAAAACCATACCGGGTGCCCGTGATCTTCGGGCCCTTAGACGGCACTGCATCACATACAGGCATGCTTCTGTATTGGAAATCACAAAATGGGCTCAGGAATATTTCCAGAGAACATTATCTGTGAACACAATTCACCATGCCATCCACCGTTGCCAGCTAAAACTCTATAGTTCAAAGAAGAAGCCGCATCTAAATATGATCCAGAAGTGCAGAGGTCTTCTCTGGGCCAAGGCTCATTTAAAATGGACTGTGGCAAAGTGGAAAACTGTTCTGTGGTCAGACGAATCAAAATTTGAAGTTCTTTATGGAAATCAGGGACTCCGTGTCATTCGGACTAAAGAGGAGAAAGACGACCCAAGTTGTTATCAGCGCTCAGTTCAGAAGCCTGCATCTCTGATGGTATGGGGTTGCATTAGTGCATGTGGCACGGGCAGCTTACACATCTGGAAAGACACCATCAATGCTGAAAGGTATATCCAGGTTCTAGAGCAACATATGCTCCCATCCAGATGATGTCTCTTTCAGGGAAGACCTTGCATTTTCCAACATGACAATGCCAAACCACATACTGCATCAATTACAGCATCATGGCTGCGTAGAAGAAGGGTCCGGGTACTGAACTGGCCAGCCTGCAGTCCAGATCTTTCACCCATAGAAAACATTTGGTGCATCAAAAAACGGAAGATACGACAAAAAAGACCTAAGACAGTTGAGCAACTAGAATCCTACATTAGACAAGAATGGGTTAACATTCCTATCCCTAAACTTGAGCAACTTGTCTCCTCAGTCCCCAGACATTTACAGACTGTTGTAAAGAGAAAAGGGGATGTCTCACAGTGGTAAACATGGCTTTGTCCCAACTTTTTTGAGATGTGGTGTTGTCATGAAATTTAAAATCACCTAATTTTTCTCTTTAAATGATACATTTTCTCAGTTTACACATTTGATATGTCATCTATGTTCTATTCTGAATAAAATATGGAATTTTCAAACTTGCATATCATTGCATTCCGTTTTTATTTACAATTTGTACTTTGTCCCAACTTTTTTGGAATTGGGGTTGTAAATAATGAGCAAGGATCATATACCACTTCAACAATACCACTGCTTTGTAAAATAGCCATTGTGTCTCGTACCCTGTCTGCTCCCTATAAAACCTACAGTGCTCAGCGTAAATGAGTACACCCCCTTTGAAAAGTAACATTTTAAACAATATCTCGATGAACACAAACAATTTCCAAAATGTTGACAAGACAAAGTTTAACATCTGTTTAACTTATAACGTGAAAGTAAGGTTAATAATATAAACTTAGATTACACATTTTTCAGTTTTACTCAAATTAGGGTGGTGCAAAAATGAGTACACCCCACAACAAAAACTACTACATCTAGTACTTCGTATGGCCTCCATGATTTTTAATGACAGCACCAAGTCTTCTAGGCATGGAATGAACAAGTTGGCAACATTTTGCAACATCAATCTTTTTCCATTCTTCAACAATGACCTTTTTTAGTGACTGGATGCTGGATGGAGAGTGATGCAAAATTTGTCTCTTCAGAATTCCCCAAAGAAAATAATTTCTTTACACCACAAAGGTGAAGGCTACAAGAAGATCAGCAAAGCTTTACTTATCAGTCAGAATACTGTAGCAAAAGTGGTACAAAAATTTAAGAAAGACGGAACTGCAACCATCTCATAGAGACGTCCAGGTCGTCCACGGAAGTTAACACCTCGACAGGAGCTCCTTCTGATGAGAAGGGTTGAAGAAAATCGGCATGCACGTTCACTGCAGTTATCTAAAGAAGTAGAAAGCCAAACTGGGTTGACTATTTCCCATGACGCAATACGGCATACACTGCAGAGGAATGGCATGCATGGATGCTGTCCACGAAAGAAGCCTCTCCTAAAGTCCAGGCACAAAAAAGCCCGCCTAGAGTTTGCCAGGGCCCATGCTGACAAAGATGAAGACTACTGGGACTCTATACTCTGGAACGATGAGATCAAGATAAATGTTTTTGGAACTGATGGCTTCAAAACTGTATGGCGTCGCAAAGGTGAGGAATACAAAGAAAAATGCATGGTGCCTACAGTGAAACACGGTGGTGGCAGTGTCCTTATGTGGGGCTGCATGAGTGCTGCTGGTGTCGGGGAGCTGCATTTCATTGATGGCATCATGAATTCACAGATGTATTGCTCTATACTGAAAGTGAAGATGCTACCATCATTCCGTACCCTTGGTCGTCATGCACTTTTCCAACATGACTAAACACACATCTAAGGCCACTGTTGGATTTCTGAAGAAGAACAGGGTAAAAGTGATTCAGTGGCCAAGTACATCTCCTGATCTGAACCCAATCGAACACCTATGGGGAATTCTGAAGAGACAAGTTGAGCATCACTCTCCATCCAGCATCCAGTCACTAAAAGAGGTCATTGTTGAAGAATGGAAAAAGATTGATGTTGCAAAATGTCGCCAACTTGTTCATTCCATGCCTAGAAGACTTGGTGCTGTCATTAAAAATCATGGAGGCCATACAAAGTACTAGATGTAGTAGTTTTTGTTGTGGGGTGTACTCATTTTTGCACCACCCTACTTTGAGTAAAACTGAAAAAATGTGTAATCTAAGTTATATTATTAACCTTACTTTCATGTTATAAGTTAAACAGATGTTATAATAAACTTTGTCTTGTCAACATTTTGGAAATTGTTTGTGTTCATCGAGATATTGTTTAAAATGTTACTTTTCAAAGGGGGTGCACTCATTTACGCTATGCACTGTATATGCAAACCATTTACAATAAAAAAAAAACCCCGCTGCAATCTACAAAACTGGCCTCACCGGAGACGTCTACCTATCCAAATGACACACTACACACTTTTCCAGCTCAAGGCCACAGGAAGCTTGTAAGCATTAACCTTCGACCTCATTTCCCTGGCTATGCCCAGGATGGTTAATTATGCGGGCCTGGTCAAGCTCTGCATGTGCGTGTGTGTGTGCTTGAGAGATAGAGAGAGAGAGACAGACAGAGAGAGAGAGAGTGTGAGTGAGAGGGCACAGGCAGACAATCAACTCCTTTCCAAGCTCTAAATAAGCACTAAATCACAATCATGTCAGTGTAGTCCATAAACAAGGTTGGGCCAGGTCACACGAGCTCTTACATACATTTATAGAGGTCTCCTGGCCCTTCACCTCCAGCCACGCTGCCATCCCGAGCACTCATTGGCTGACCTGTCTCCATAGCGATGCGAGCCACACCCTCGTGTAGCCACACAAGCTGCAGCTCCCTGCTGTTCTGTTTACATCTCATTTGCATATGGAAATCTTGTTGCCTCACGTCACTGTCACAACAAGAAGTTGTGCTTCAAGTGCACTGCCAGTACTTACACATACAAACACACACACACACCTATATCTTTCTCGTATTCACTGGTTTTGACATGTGTCATCGCTCTTCACAAGGTGTCATTATTATTTTATGATGGACTGAAAGATTCACACTGTCACATTACGTTCACATAACAGTCATTTCGAAGATGATGCCGAAATACCCCATTATTAGTCATAACATTACCAATAATTTTCTCCAATTAGAAATAGTATTAGCCAACCAGCTTATGTGTTTACTGCTCGCTTAGTGATGATTGTGTTTCCTGGATGATCGTAATTAGTAACTGCAATGAGATAATTAAGATTATAAGCTGTCATATTAAGTTTAAAAAGGGCGGCATGGTAGTGCAGTCGTTATTTACGCTTACAAAAAAGAAGTTTATTCAAGTGTGCTTCTAGTATACTTCTTTTAAACTAAAAATAAGAGAGTATGCATTCAGTTTACTTTTTATTTACTTATCAGAGATATACTTAATAAAGTTATACATAAGTATACTCGGCTTATACTGAAAAGTATTTAGAAAAGTCTAAGTATATTAAGCTTATACTTAAACTTTTGATCAAGATGTACTTAACAAAAGTGTAATAAAGTATTAAAATATTTGTGCCTTATGTTTAAGTGTACTTGCCCTGTAGTTGTGCTTATCCTTTTGATCGTAGCCTATAAAATACTTGTTTTTCACACATATTGGCTTCTTTGTGATATACAGCAGCATGCTTTAAATCCTATCTTTTAAACCTACATGTACCATAAGTTTGTGGTCGGCTCTGGGGTGGAATAGCTTAAGAGTAAACAGTGTTGGAACTTAAACTTATCTCTTATGTACATAGTATTATTAACCCACAAAGAGACAGATCAAAATTTCTCTCATTTTATTTGCCAACAAATTTGAAAACAAAGGTGAGAACATTGTGACAGACTCGAATCATACTGGCTGTCATTATACGCCATCAACAAAATACATCTGAATTTTTGAATTTTCTTTCGAGCTTGGATGTCAATTTCAGTTGTCATTGCCTTGTTTTAATACTTTGGCATTTAATACAATGTTGCTTTAAATTTTGATTTTTATAGAAAATGAATATCCATTGTTTTGTGAATTATTACCTTTATAACTTCATTGTAACTTAAGGTACAAAACACTGAAGTTGTCTCCTGGTAGTGTGCATGAGGTAAGGGTTCGGGCTAGAAAACTAATAGTATACCTAGAAGGGTAATTGCGGTATACTTCAAAACTAAAAAGTAGACTAGATGTATATAACCAGGAACTAATAGTATATTTCCAGTATGCTATAAAGTATACTTTTATAAACTAAAAAGTGGACTGGAAGTGTGTAACGAGTAAACCAATAGTATATTTCCAGTATACTACTTTAGTCAAGTAAAAAGTGGACTAGAAGTACAACCCCGATTCCAAAAAAGTTGGGACAAAGAACAAATTGTAAATAAAAACGGAATGCAATAATTTATAAATCTCAAAAACTGATATTGTATTCACAATAGAACATTGACAACATATCAAATGTCGAAAGTGAGACATTTTGAAATTTCATGCCAAATATTGACTCATTAGTAATTTCATGACAGCAACACATTTCAAAAAAGTTGGGACAGGGGCAATAAGAGGCTGGAAAAGTTAAAGATACAAAAAAGGAACAGCTGGAGGACCAAATTGCAACTCATTAGGTCAATTGGCAATAGGTCATTAACATGACTGGGTATAAAAAGAGCATCTTGGAGTGGCAGCGGCTCTCAGAAGTAAAGATGGGAAGAGGATCACCAATCCCCCTAATTCTGCGCCGACAAATAGTGGAGCAATATCAGAAAGGAGTTCGACAGTGTAAAATTGCAAAGAGTTTGAACATATCATCATCTACAGTGCATAATATCATCAAAAGATTCAGACAATCTGGAAGAATCTCTGTGCGTAAGGGTCAAGGCCGGAAAACCATACTGGGTGCCCAAGATCTTCGGGCCCTTAGACGGCACTGCACCATATACAGGCATGCTTCTGTATTGGAAATCACAAAATGGGCTCAGGAATATTTCCAGAGAACATTATCTGTGAACACAATTCACCGTGCCATCCGCCGTTGCCAGCTAAAACTCTATAGTTCAAAGAAGAAGCCGTATCTAAACATGATCCAGAAGCGCAGACGTCTTCTCTGGGCCAAGGCTCATTTAAAATGGACTGTGGCAAAGTGGAAAACTGTTCTGTGGTCAGACGAATCAAAATTTGAAGTTCTTTATGGAAATCAGGGATGCCGTGTCATTCGGACTAAAGAGGAGAAGGACGACCCAAGTTGTTATCAATGCTCAGTTCAGAAGCCTGCATCTCTGATGGTATGGGGTTGCATTAGTGCGTGTGGCATGGGCAGCTTACACATCTGGAAAGACACCATCAATGCTGAAAGGTATATCCAGGTTCTAGAGCAACATATGCTCCCATCCAGACGATGTCTCTTTCAGGGAAGACCTTGCATTTTCCAACATGACAATGCCAAACCACATACTGCATCAATTACAGCATCATGGCTGCATAGAAGAAGGGTCCGGGTACTGAACTGGCCAGCCTGCAGTCCAGGTCTTTCACCCATAGAAAACATTTGGCGCATCATAAAACGGAAAATACGACAAAAAAGACCTAAGACAGTTGAGCAACTAGAATCCTACATTAGACAAGAATGGGTTAACATTCCTATCCCTAAACTTGAGCAACTTGTCTCCTCAGTCCCCAGACGTTTACAGACTGTTGTAAAGAGAAAAGGGGATGTCTCACAGTGGTAAACATGGACTTGTCCCAACTTTTTTGAGATGTGTTGTTGTCATGAAATTTAAAATCACCTAATTTTTCTCTTTAAATGATGCATTTTCTCAGTTTAAACATTGGATCTGTCATCGATGTTCTATTCTGAATAAAATATGGAATTTTGAAACTTCCACATCATTGCATTCCGTTTTTATTTACAATTTGTACTTTGTCCCAACTTTTTTGGAATCGGGGTTGTATACATTACATATTTAAATGACATTGGCTGGCTTTTTTTGTGGTATATCAGATAAATTCCATTCAGCTAGCATGATATTGAATGACTCGTTCAATATCATGCTAGCTGAATGGAATATATCTGATATACCACGAAAAAAGCCAGCCAATATTATTATTATTATTATTATTATTATAATACATTCCTTTCAGGTGTTCAACGCGTCTTTCTCTTTAAAAAATTATCTCAAACTCTTCCATATTTAATGAAGCAAACCTGGTGGCCATGTTTGTTTACAAATTGCCACAGCTACTCACTAGCGCGGAAGTTTTACATCTCCGATGTGTGGTGTCATATTGTCTTGACAACCATGCAATATCGTAAACCATATTCAACGCTCATTCTCCATTGGGTAGAGTGACATAATACACGTAGGATAAGCGATATGCTAACAATATTGCATACTATCGAACCAAATGAATGAAACCTGCTAGAAGGGAATAGAACACGTTTTTATTCCATCAAAAAAGTGTCCTGTTTGTATAATAATATTATATAACGTATATATTACTCGGCGGCACAGTGGTGTAGTGGTTAGCGCTGTCGCCTCACAGCAAGAAGGTCCAGGTTCGAGCCCTGTGGCCGGCGAGGGCCTTTCTGTGTGGAGTTTGCATGTTGTCCGCGTGGGTTTCCTCCGGGTGCTCCGGTTTCCCCCACAGTCCAAAGACATGCAGGTTAGGTTAACTGGTGACTCTAAATTGACCGTAGGTGTGAATGTGAGTGTGAATGGTTGTCTGTGTCAGCCCTGTGATGACCTGGCGACTTGTCCAGGGTGTACCCCGCCTTTCGCCCGTAGTCAGCTGGGATAGGCTCCAGCTTGCCTGCGACCCTGTAGAACAGGATAAAGCGGCTAGAGATAATGAGATATGTGTCTATGTATGGGAAATACAGAAAGTCATAAGGAAACGAGAGAGAGAGGGAAGTGGTGGGGCATGGCCATCAGTATTTTGTATTTTTGATCCTAAAAAGTCAGTGCCACATACTGCAACTGAAGCCATTAATGACATTTCAGCCCCCTCTTCACAGTTCCTGCATAGCATGTGTGTGTACTCGTACCTGTGTCTTTGTTTAATCGCGTAGGTGTGTGTGTGTGTGTGTGTGTGTGTGTGTGTGTGTGTGTGTGTGTGTGTGTGTAAAAGAGAGAGAGTGTGTGTGAGGGGGAGGAAAGACATACACCACGTCGATACTGGTATGCATAGCTGAAGAGGGTTTGGAGAAAGGTATTGATTTCCTAATTATTCCCCTCCCCCACACCCCATCCCCCTTTTCTTAAAAGCCAAGTGTAGCTCGTTGCTCTATAAAGGTTGCAAGAGAGAAGGGAGAAAATAAACCTCATTGATATTCAAAAGCTTCTTTATCAGGGGGACAGAGTGCTGACACAAAGTCGAGAAAGAGAGAGAGAGAGAGAGAGAGAGAGGCCAAGTGTGTGCATGTGTGTGAGCAAGTTTATAAATGTGTGGTTTTAAGTGGGACCTTGTGTCAGTGGAGAAGGAGGAGACAGAGGAAGGGGGTGACTATGAGAGCATGCGTCTATTCGCTGTGCATTTACTATGTTAACGCGAGCCTGTGTGTAAATGTGTGTGTGTTAGCAAGTTTCTTGGCGGTGCTGTGGCTTCTGGCCGTGCTCCAAGCGGGTCGTGGGGCCCAGCAGAGAGCAGACTCTTTCAGTGAAGTGGGGAGGAGCTCTTTATTTCACTCTCTCTCTCTCTCACACACACACACACACACACACACACACACACTTTTCTACCTGCCCCTTTTCCACAGGATCTCTTGCTAGTTGGCCAGTCTCTAAAAATGAAACTCTACAGCCAAGCACTTCCCTTGCTTTCTTTTTTTTTCACTGCGTATGCAGTATATTTCCTTCCACCTTTTTTCACAGCCCACCCGAAATCGCTTTCTGCTTTCTGATTTGTACAGAACATTGAACCGTTCATCTGAATCTTTTAGATTACTGTAGATAAAAGTTACAGTCTCATCATCACAATCATCAAAACTTGAATTAAAAAAAAAAAACTTTGAGTATGTGGGGGCGGCGGCACGGTGGTGTAGTGGTTAGCACTGTCACCTCACAGCAAGAAGGTCTTGGGTTCAAGCCCAGCAGCTGGTGAGGGCCTTTCTGTGTGGAGTTTGCATGTTCTCCCCGTGTCCGCGTGGGTTTCCTCCGGGTGCTCCGGTTTCCCCCACAGTCCAAAGACATGCAGGTTAGGTTAACTGGTGACTCTAAATTGACCGTAGGTGTGAATGTGAGTGTGAATTGTTGTTTGTGTCTCTGTGTCAGCCCTGCGATGACCTGGCGACTTGTCCAGGGTGTACCCCGCCTCTCACCCATAGTCAGCTGGGATAGGCTCCAGCTTGCCCGTGACCCTGTAGAACAGGATAAGTGGCTACAGATAATGGATGGATGGATGAGTATGTGGGTTTAAATAACTGACAAGTTTTATATATATATATATATATATATATATATATATATATATATATATATATATATATATATGTAGCTAAATATAAGTCCAAAGCCCTAAACTCATTGACATAGTGAAGAAAGCTTGATATCTACATGGACAAATATCCAAAGCCCTCATAACTGGTTTGTTAGCTGAATAGTGAATGTAAGAATCTCCTTAATATACGTAAACATGTACAGCTATAATAAAATGTTAAGACAATCCATCAAGATCACACACCCAGTTCTGGGCATCTTTTACTGGACATGATAGCTGTTTATTTTACATTACATTAATGGCATTTAGCAGACGCTCTTATCCAGAGCGATGTACAACATACCCAGAGCGGCCCGAGGAGCAGTCGGGGGTTAGGTGCCTTGCTCAAGGGCACTTCAGCCATTCCTGCTGGTCACAGGGAATTGAACCAGCGACCTTTTGGTCCCAAAGCTGCTCCTCTAACCATTAGGCCATGGCGTCCCCATTTTACGTGTAAGGATAATCAGTCAGAAGGCTATTGATAGTAGAAGCCTTAGATGATATAACATAACAGTGCTGATCCAAAGGACATGGAGGGGTCTTAGAAAGAGGATTATTTTTATCACCCACTTGCATGCCTCTTAGATCAAGCCCTGATGCCACTCCATTGTGCCACATCCTGTGCAGTTCCTTTGGCTGGCACGATGCCCTAGTGATAGACTTGCAGGAATGCTGACTAGAAGATCTTGAAGCTGTGAAAAAGTAACAATCAGGGTTTGGTGATCAGGGTAAAAATAAAATTCAAAACTTTGGGAAGAGGCGGCTGACCACCAAATGTCACTGACTAGGTAAAGTAGGAAGGGATGGCCTAATGGTTAGAGAAACAGCTTTGGGACCAAAAGGTTGCTGGTTCGATTCCCTGAACCAGCAGGAATGGCTTAAATGCCCTTGAGCAAGGCACCTAACCCCCAACTGCTCCTTGGGTATGTTGTATGTTGCTCTGCTAAATGCCTGTGATGTAACATAAGGAGGGGATTAGTCAGAAAACTAAACAAGAGGCCAAGGGTAAATTGCTACCACCATCGTGCCTCACTGTAGAGATGGTGTTCTCAGGGTGAGACAGAGTGTTTGACACTGTTGACATTTGGTAAACTCCAAAGATGATTTCCTATAGCTTGTCACTTCCATAAAATCCCAGTGCGAGTGCTATGGTTGTCCTGGAGCCTATTGCAGAGCGAACACAGAGACAAACAACCATTCACACTCTCTGGCAATTGAGAATAGCCAATTGACTTAATCCACATGTCTTTGGACTGTCGGAAGAAACCCACACAGGCATGAGGAGAACATGCAAACTCCACACAGAAAGACCCCAGCCAACCACAAGGTTTGAACCCAGAACCTGCTTGCTGTGAGGTAACAGTGCCGACCACTGCACCACACCACCATGCCGCCCATCACATAATGTTATTGATCCAAAAGAGATTGAGGGGTATTAGACCAGGGACTCATTTTTTTTTTTTATCATATCCTCATTTTAAATCAATGTGCTGCGTCCTGCATGGGCTGGCTCAGCTGGCATGATGACCCAGTGATAGTCTGACACTACTGCTGACTGGGAGATTTTGAGGTTCAGCTTGTAGGTTGATTGAAAGCACTCTTTCATTTTCATGCTGATCTAAGAACTCTGGGCCCAACAGTCACACTGAACTGAATCTTGCTCTTGTTCTGTTCAGTACTTTCTCATTTGCACAGACCTCTATTGTTTCTATGGCAATCTAACTGCAAGATCTATTTAAAATACTCAAGACTCTTTAACTAGCCTGGAAACAGACACATATTTGGGAGGTCTTCCTGATGCCATTGTGTGTCCAGGTGTGAGTCCATAGAAAAGACGAAGGAAATGTGGCAGGCACCAAAATCACATTTCGACAAACTACTATGTCCACCACTAATTAGGAGCATACTGGAGCATCAAGGCCTCAGTTATTGAGCCATATGATCAATTCAGTGAACACTTACAATCAGCGCCAGTGACATTCAGCACTTCGAAATGTAATTGAGAGTCGTGCGATATTCGTTCCACTACAGGGCTCCAAATTAGATTCCCTACAGTCCGACAGTCTTGGAAAGAAAATGACTCCAGTGGAATCTTGGCTCAAGGCAGGCATATATCTATAATCTCTATATTAATGTAACCTACAGCGTTATGTCCAGTCCTGTATTCCTGTTGGTAATAGGTGGTACTAAGCTATGCCATGTATGTGACCTGATTAAAGCAAAGAAACAAAAAAAAGAAAGAAATTAAGTGCTGTAGAGCAATGTGGTTACATGTTAACTTTGGGAAGGTGAGGGAACACAATCTATTGTATGTTAAAGACAAGTCTG